>NC_048218.1:121213043-121513043 GCF_002007445.2 Ailuropoda melanoleuca | reverse complement strand
TAATGGGGTATTGTTTTGTCTTTGGTATAACTCCCCATTTTCCTATGGTGTTACACATTTGTCCCATTACCAGTTTTGCCTCTTTTTTTTTTCTTCACTGATGGTTGCTTTCATAATTATTAGATGTGTATTTAGGCTGTGTTTTCTGGTGTATATTATATTACACTTTTATGTTGTCCCTACAGGTCATAGTAATCTCTGGTAGATTAATTTTCAAAAACATTTTAGCTGGTACTTTGGTTCTTGTTTTCTTTAAGGTGAACTTTAGAATTGTTCTGAGAAGATAAGTATCCTCTCAGCAAAAGAAAATAGAAACAAATCCTTGGTTCTTTTATTGAAATTGTTTTAAAATACAGAATTTTACAGTTTGGTGTTTAATGAATTTGTGTACTTGCTAAAGTTTATTCCTAGTCCTTTGTAGTAATTTTTTTTTCCTTTTGTGGAGTTATTTAAATTTTATTTTCTAAGGAGTTGTTACTTGCATGTATGAAGTCTTTTGTTTTTTATATATGATTTTCTCTAACCCAGGTACTCTCTTTTTATTCTATTGGATTTTCAAGGAAGATAGTCATCTTTATCAGTAATTATGTTTTTCTCTATTTCAGTGTTTATACATTGTCTTCAATTTTACTTACTAACTTCCAAAAAAATAATGATAATTTTACTTACTAACTTCTTGGAGCAGTTACTAGTAATGTTTTTGTCATGTTTTACTGGCATTTTACTGTTCAGTAAGACTTGGTTGTTGATTTGAGAGAGGTACCATTATAAACCTCTAAAAAAACCTTTTATTTAAATTACAGTTAGTTAACATACAGGGTAATGTTAGTTTCAGGTATGCAGTTTAGTGATTCATTACTTACATATGCAACGGTCAGTGCTCATCACAAGTGCACTCTTTAATCCTCAACTTTCAAGAATCATTCTAAGTTTACTAGGGGTGAGATCTTTGCTTTAATTAGGAACTGATTATTAGCTTTCTTCAGATGACTTTTTTATTAATTATATTAATAATTATTATATTAATAGCTTTTTTCTTTGATAATATACTGAATGTTATTAGGTTTTCCTTTTTTGAATTGATAAATTAAACTTAGTCTGATTGGAATATTTTTAGATACAGCTTTGGTTTCAATTTGTATGAGCTTCAATAGGATTTTTGAATCTCTTACAAGTATAGTTGTTGTGTATGTGCTATGTGCTATTTTAGGTTTTGGTGGCAAGATTAAGCTGCTTTTATAAAATAAAGTTGCAGTTTGTGTGCTTCCAAATGCTCTGGAGTTGTATAAACAGAATAAATTAGATGTTTATTGAAGGCTTAATAGAAATCATCTAAAGTCCCAACTGGGCCTAGACTCTTTTTTAATTAAACACAATTCTTTTAACACTTTTAAATTTTCTTTGATGAACTATACTGATTTTATTCAGCTTCTGCTGAGAGACAGTTTGTTCAATATATAAAACAGTTAAGAATTTATCTTATATTAATCACACCCAGAAACTATGCACTGTAGGGTTGATTTGATATCTTAACAGTTTTCTTCTTCTGAAGAAGAAAACTGAGTTAGATGTTTCCTTGGGATGCATTTGATACTAAATTCAGAAGAAAGATGAACGTTATTGAAGTGACAAAGTAGGACTACTTTTCATGGAATAATTTCCTCCACAGCATTTTGTTTTTAAAAATTTTGAACCTGTAGAAAAGTTGTAAGAATAAAAAATTTCAATGAATTAATTATTCTTGTTCTTAGGTGCATTTTATCTGGTGTTTGAATATATGGACCATGATCTGATGGGACTACTGGAATCAGGCTTGGTTCATTTTAATGAAAATCACATAAAGTCATTTATGAGACAGCTCATGGAAGGTCTGGATTATTGTCATAAGAAGAACTTTTTGCATAGAGATATTAAATGTTCAAATATTCTTCTAAATAATAGGTATGATGTGAGTTTGATATATGTGTTTAAAATGAGTGTTATATAATGTATATCTTTATTCTGTTAAAAAGACTTAAAATTTATTATATTGCTCAAACTGTTTTAACATAATCAGCAGTATTACTGCTTGAGGTGTATCTGAACTTGTGTTAAATATACTTTAATTATACTTTAATTAATTTCCAGTGGTAGTTTTTAATGTACATAAAATAATACTTAGTTGATTGTCTCATTTGATTATTCTCCAAATAATGTGAATAGATATTCTAGTAATTAATAATATGATTTCAGCTTTAGGTTAAGAATCGACATAAGAATTTTTTTTTATTTAGAAATTTTTTTACACCAGTATCACAGTTTTAAAGTGAACTTTTTTGAGGCGTGTATACACATGCATAAGTAGATTTTTTTTTTTTTTTAAGAGAAAGTGCAATTGGAGGGTGGGGAGACAGAGGGAGAAGGAGAGAGAGAGAGAATCTTAAGCAATCTCCACATCCAGCACAGAGCCCGACATGGGGCTCGATCTCATGACCCTGAAATCGTTACCTGAGCTGAAATCGAGTCGGACACTTAATTGACTGAGCCACCCAGGTGCCCCTACATAAATGGATTTGTAAAATGTATGTTAAAATCGTTTTACTGAGAGCATAACCTGAGCTCTGATAATTCTGTTGTAATTGGTGTTACTTGTTAGTTTAAGTGAGGCATGCCTGGTTATGATTTTAGTTAGGTGAAAGGGTTCTATGGACCTTGCCCATCTAAGAACTGAGAAGTTTAGCATAAATTTAAAATGATGTGGTTTGGTTCTTTTGCATTATTGATTTGAATTGAACAAGTAATATGTCTAATTACTAAGTAGCAGAAATGATCTCAGTTTATTTTCATTGAAATGTACTTTTCTAAATAGGAAGTAAGTAGTACTAAAATACTGTTAATACTAGTACAATAAAAATAGTGGTGGTGGTGGTGGTGGTGGTGGTACTAGAATAATAGTAGCTGAAGTCACCAAAGGAAAAGTACTAATTTTTTACTTTGTTGTGAGTTTATCTATTTAAATGCCTTTACTTGTAAGACTTAGGGTACTGCTGTGTGATCAAAGTTAAAGTTTATATATTTGTGATTAGTTTCAGGAACAGAATATGAATGTGTATGATGTGATTAGATATCTATGAATGGATACAAATATGTATGATTTCAGAGTAGACTAATACTTTTTGTTCATTTTGTCTTCTACCAGAGGGCAAATAAAACTTGCAGATTTTGGACTTGCTCGATTGTATAGCTCAGAAGAAAGGTAAGAGTACTTTCAAGTGACTATTATAGACAATAGAGACCACTTTTAAGAATACCTTATTGATAGTTTATTTTTTTAAGAAAGGGAAATTTACTTTTCATTGTTAAATATGTGAAATATTGTAATTTTGTACCATATTAGATTGACCGTTTTAATTACAGATTTTATGCACTTATCTCAATTTAAAAATATTTTTTTTTTTGGCATTTAGAGGTAAATGTAATTTCTTTTAAAAAGCTCATACTTAAATTTCTAATGCAGACTCAGATATAAGATGTTTGTGATTTTGTGTTTGGTGAAAAATCTTAGTATGTGCTTTTTATATTGCATGTATAAACTTACAAACTTTGTTTTAGTTATTATTTTGGACTTCTGTTTTTTTAAAACTGTAGTTTTAGCTACAATTACATTTGTTTTAATCTCATTAGAGCCTTTTGTTTAAACTATTTTGAGGAAGTTCCATTGTATAATTTCTCTATGTGGAGCTTCTGTGGCTGAAGTTGGCATGTATATCCCATTTGGCTCCTTTGGGCCTGGTGGTAGTGAAATATGATTTGTCTTATTAGAACTAATATGGGGGTACCTGGCTGGCTCAGTTGGTAGAGCATGCGACTCTTGATCTCAGGGTTGTAAATTCAACCTGCACGTTGGGTGTAGAGATTACTTAAAAACAAAATCTCAAAGAAAACAAAAGAACTGATACGTAATTTCAAAATAAAACACTTCTGTGAAGTACTGGGTTTTATGTAAATATACTATGGAATTAATTGGGTTTAATATATCTCTAGTGTGGCCCATTTCTTTCCTGTCAAACAGCACTGTTCCTTTTTTTTCAGATACATATTCTGAAATACTTTGTCAATTCTGTAATTTCTTTAGTGTAACCATAATTTAATATGATGATGCATCAGTTAATTGAAATTCTTAGAAATAGGTATTTATTTTCATTGAATGTTGGCCTGTTTCTGGTTGGTTAATAAAATCCTCGTTTGAATTTTTTACAGTGAAAAATTTGTTTATTTTTGAATCTTGCCAAGCCTGTCCTGTCATTCTGAAAATTATTTTCATTATTTAGTGTGGAGACGTTTTTAAATGATGTGTTTCAGATCCATTAGAATTCATTAAACTCCTCAGAAACTGTGGTTTAGACCCGTCGTTTTGGACAGGGCTCCAGCCCCCTATACTTCCTTTAGCCAGAGGTTTTCCATTTTTATTTGTTTTACTTGCTACACTTCTAATTAATACTTTAAGAAAGCATTGTGTTTTTTTTAAGTTTAAAACTGTTTTAAAGCTTAAAAGCTATAACCCTTATTTTGCATTTGAGAAAACTGAGACCCAGAAAGGGTTGAGTGACTTTAAAGATCAGAAAATATTTGTTGGCAGAATCAAGAGTGTATAGTTTGAAGTTTCCAACTCACAGGTTGCCCCGCCCCATACATATAATAATGCCTCTTGGTAGAAATTGAAGGAAAAAACAAACTGGCCAAATATGCACTTAATCCAAAACTTCTCTTGATGTATATTTGTATATCTGAATAACTAAATTTTAGTGACTGTTCTTTAGGGGGGAGATTCTGCTTAATTAAAGATTCTGTCTGCCTATAGCTGGTTGAGATTTCACTGTTGTTTAGATCATCCTTTCTTAATACAGGTGTATGTGTTTGTCATACTTGAATGTAAATCCCTTTCTTCTTGTTTTCATGTTAGGTTTCAGTGGAGATGGAGAACAGCTAAATTACTGTTTTCATCTTATAGATTCTTTTTATGGTGATATTTATTCACATATTTATTGGAATAGATATGTTTCAGAAATACTGACTGTAAAGTCAGATGAAGTTTGCTTCATTTTCCTATTTATTTTACCTTTTAAAATGGAATGTTGGGTTTCAGTGGAGTGCCAGGGGTGTGGTGTGTTCACTGAACCATTGTCCGCATTGCACTACTGAATTAATACAGGGAATTTGAGCTTACAAAAGTAGAAAATTTAAAATTTCCATCTTCAGGTAATGTATACTAAATTTTTCTGCTTAACCAAATTCATAAGATAAAAGCATGGTGTGTTATTTTGTTTTGTAAGCTTTTAGGGGCTTGGGTACTCCCTTAAAGCTTTTCTTTTTCCAATTTGAATAATTCCCGTTTCTTTAAAATCAGAGAAGTAGGCTTAATTTTAATGGAATGACTTTAAAAATACATACATTGTTCTAGTAAATTTTAATAACATACCAATTTTTCCCATACTGCGTTTAACTTTTCTAGATATTTCTTGAAATAAACATGTAACAAATGATTTTTCTTTCATATTTCTTCGTTATTATAAGCAGGAAAAAAGGTAAGGCTTTACCGTAAAAACACCCATCCAAATGTTAAGTCACTTTGAAGTATTTTCCAAGCAATTAGCTATTACAGATAGAATAACTGAAGTGTTCAAGAAATTATTGCAAGGTTTCTTGTTTGTTCCCAAATAGAACACATTTCAGCTAGCCACTGTAATGGCTTCAACTGCATTCTCACTTATTTGGTTTCAAGATATCTTTTTTGATTTTGAGGAGAACTGGATGGAGTGATAGTACTTCAGAATTGAGGATGGGGGATGGTGTGACAAATGAGGATCTCCTCTGTCATGTGTGCTAAGTGAAAGAAAGGAGAACCACTGGGTTAAAATTAGGGGGAAATGATTTCTTTAAACTTCAGTAATCATTTTCTCATTTTGTATATCAGTATTTATACTTTGTCCTGTTTGGTTTTGGAAAATACAGAACTTGAGACCAGAGGTTTTTGCCCATTTCTTTACACCTGTTCATTTTTTTCAGTAGCTATTTTAAAATCAACTTTCCTGAAACTTTTAGTCACGATAATATACCCACTTCTGAGTTTTTATTTTACCAAGTCATTGCTCCAATGCTTTCCCAAATGACGGGATATCTTTTTCTCGTTATGTGACCATCCTATATGAATAAATATGTGCTTTCCATATAAACTAAAGATAATTTCATTTTCTAGAGGAGAAACTGTAACTTAGCACATTTACTTTTTTAATGAAAGGTACACCTTTTTTTTTTTTTTTTTTTTTTTTTTTTTTAATGAAAGGAACACCCGTAGGGCTCAATCAGGAAGACTTTGGCTCTAGTCCTGGCATTGCCCATTATTTAATAGTCTTGGGCAAGTCACTTAATCTCTGTCTTCTTATTCTCAACTTTAAGATGAAGGATTTGAAATCTCTAAAATCCTTTTTTAAAGGGTATTGGAAAATATCTTTTATGGTTCTACAGGTTATTGTGATCAAAATAAGTTTCTTGAAATTTTTTAAGGCAATATCACCATCTAGTGGCTTTTCATAAAATTGCCATTAAAAGCAAAACTAAATTTTTCCTATATATAGGAAAGCTATATATAGCTATCAGTGGAAGAGGGAGAAAGTATTACCTCTTGCAGTTTATCCAAGGACTAGATAAAATTATATCCAGGACTTATTACTTGTGTTCTTGTCTTTACACTCAAGCTCTAGAATTCTAGTCAGTTTAAAGACAGGGACCATATTTTAAACGTTTTTGTTTTTTATGCCCTAAAGTTTAAAACACAGTCACAGTAAGTGCTTGATCAATTCTGATCCAAGAGAAGGTCATTCTGATCTGGAGGACCCTCCTGATACAGATTAGTGCAGGGTGCATTGGTAATTGTAGATAATACAAAGGATCTTCTGGGAGACCCTGGGCCAGTATTAGAACCATAGTAATAAGATCATTAATAACAAATAATGTGACTAAACAAGCTTTAGGAATGGAAATCTCATTTAGGTTGCTGACCTAATCATAAGATCAAGATTAAATTGTACTTCCTTTGGCCCTAATGGAGTAGCTTACATTTTTGAGCATTTAAAATGGGAAAGGCATTTAATTCTCTAGGGTATGCTGTGACCCCTCTTCATGTAGGGGAAATCTCATCCATTCCCTTAATGCTGAAGATTTACAAATCTCAATTTCAAGCCTTCGTCTTTCTTTTGATCTCTAAACCTGTATGTTTACTGGACAACTCCACCCAGGTGATGTAGGTACTTTAAATTAAACATATTGTTACAAAGCCTGTCTTCACATTCCCCAGAAAAAAGTCTGCTCCTTTTCCTTTATTCTCTATTTTAGTTGAAGGTATCCAGTCATTCTCACATATAGATATGTCTCCTATAGACCACTGTAAATAGAATTATATTGATTTTTGTGCCTCTGGTCTTTTTCCCTAACATTCTTTTCTTCTGCCATTCTTAACTACTGTCCCCTGCCTGCTGCCCCCCTACCCCCCATCAAGATAATAGCAGTGTTGAACTATTTGAACTATTTGTAGTTCCCTAAACAAGTTAAGCTCTTAAGTGCCTTTGTGAGTCTACATAAGTTGTTTCCTTTTGTATGAAATTATACTCTCTATTATCTCAGTCTGACAAATTTGTTTTTTTTCCCTTCAGTTCAGTCACTACCTCCCTTGAAAAATTTACCCCGAATCCTATAGTCAACATTGGGCACATCATCTTTATGTGTCCAGAATACATTATTCATTAATTTACATAGTACTTAAAGTTTATTATTTTAATTTCTATTGCCACCAGACTTTAAGGCTTTAAACAGCTCTAACCATGGCTGGTTGGTTGGCTCTTTGTTTGGTCCAGCCAGGTCTTTGTGCTTCGTGCAGTGCCGAGCTCAGAGTTTCAGTAAATATTTGTTGTTTATAAAGAAGGAGCAAATATAACTAGCATTTGTGCATGGTAATTTATTATATATAGTCCCATTTCACAAGAATTATTTTAAGGGAAAGAAGTTCTCTGAAACAGGTGGTGTGGATATCATTTTTATATACATTTTAAAGATAAACTGAAATTTACAAAATTTCGGTGTATTTTCAAGATCACATAATTAGTGGTAGGGCTAAGAATCAAACTTGAATCTTTTGACAGAAAGGCTTTTTATTTTCATTATACTGGAGTGCTTCTTTGGTAAGACTCTGGATCTTGATTACCTAAAAGGATGTTCTTTTTAAATTTCCCACTTCTTAAAGTATCTTCTAGATGCGGAGTTCTAGGGGCATCTAGGGTCTGCTTTGGAGGTACCTTTAGGCTGATGGCAGGTTTTTACAGTTGTTAAAACAAACAGTTGCTGAATTTTACTGTCTCTGTTCTCTTGGCCTTCAAATAATATATTTTAATTTTGCCCAAGGAAGGCTACTCATTTAGTCTTCCAGCAAGTTGTATGATATTTCCATTTCTGAATCTCCCGTAAAGCTCCTTAAATAACAAATTGAGAAGGCTATATTTGAGAAATATTTTGATAACATCAGATATTTTAAATAATCTGAGATTTCACATGAAAGTTTTATTATATATAAGCCTGATGTCTTGCATCTTAATGTTTTGTTGACCACATTAAAGTAGGAGTTTTGAAAAAACAAAACAAAGGAAGTATTGTTTTTAGAGTGTTGGTTTTTTTTCCGCTAGTGGAAAAGAAATAGTGTCTGTTTTCTTTTCAAAAACTGTTAATAAGATTTACAGGTGAAGATATTTAGTAGAAATTGAAATTCAGAATATTTAACATTGAGACCATTATTTCTACATCTTTAGTTTTTACTAAAAATGATAGCTTATTGGAATTATTGTTTAGTTTTTTATTTTTATTTTTTGAAAACTTTTTTTTTTTTAAAGATTTTATTTATTCGACAGAGATAGAGACAGCCAGGGAGAGAGGGAACACAAGCAGGGGGAGTTGGAGAGGAAGAAGCAGGCTCATAGCAGAAGAGCCTGATGTGGGGCTCAATCCCACAACGCTGGGATCACGCCCTGAGCCGAAGGCAGACGCTTAACCGCTGTGCCACCCAGGTGCCCCTGTTTAGTTTTTTAAATTTAATGGCAGAGCGATTGCGCACGCACGTGTGTGTGTGTGTGTGTGTGTATTTTGCTAGGTTACGAAATTTATTACTTGGATTTAACTTAATTATGGGAGTAAGTGGGATTGTTTATTTTCTGTTTTCTTTTTTTTTTAAGACTTATTTTAGAACGTACAGGTGGGGGGAGGGGCAGAAGGCGAGGGAGAGAGAGAATCTCAAGCAGACTCCCCAATGATTGGGGAGCCCGAAGCGGGGCTCAGTCCCAGGACTCCGAGATCATAATCTGAGCCAAAACCAAGAGTCAGATGCTCGACCACCTGAGCCACCCAGGGACCCAGGTTGTCTTTTTTAAAGTGTATTTATTCTATACCATTTAAGGACCTGTTTGTTTTCAGTCCTGTTTCTTTTTTCATACTAGGAAATTCACTTTTTATGGAAATACTGGGTAGACATATCAAGAATGTAATTTTTTAAAAATCCATGAAAGAAAAATAAAGCATCATATATGTGGTGTCACATTACTTGCATTTTCTCTAGTGAACTAAGCAGGACCATCTTTTAGGATGCTGATAATGGGTAGCTAAACCTAGTAGGCAGATGTGACAGGTTCATTTTTGGAGATCTGAATTTTCACTTATTTGTCTAATTTTGGATCTATTTTTATATTACAACAGTACTTTAGTTTTCTTGGGATTTAAACATCCTAGTTTCAGAACATAGTTACCTTTATTTTTGTCATGTTTGTAAAAACGGTTTCATGATCATAACATGAGGTGTTTTCTTGATTGTTTGTTAATAATCATTTAGTGAATTAGGTGATTTGAAATTGGCTTTATTTGCTAACTTCGTCTATCTTGGAATTTGCTCTTAGGATTAAAGTCTTTTTTTGTCTGTGCATTCTTTCAGTGTTTGCTTCCTTCTCATTTAGCACTAAGGTGGAAAGTGAGGCAGGACACCTGTTTTGTAAAATTCTTCAATAAATTATGTGTTTTTTCTTGACTTTAATAAAACCATCATTTTCATTATCTTTTGTCAATATTAACTTTTACAAGTTTATTACAAACTAGTTTATTAAGAGCTTATTTAAAATGTTTATTTAAAAAATGCTTATCTCAAACATTTAAAACATAATCGTAGCACCGCTGTCTCTCTTGAAGGCTTTCTTGCCAGCTCTGCTTTCTCCCTGGCTTTTTCTCCTCGCTGTAGAAAATGAGTATTTGCTCAACCTCCTGAGGAACTGATAGTTCACTGTGGTTGGAGCAAGAACCAAGTAATAAAGATTTTTATGGGCCTTGTGTGCGTATTCTCTAGGACGCAGCAATGTGTATTAAAGGTATAACATATTGACATTTTATGCTGTCACTTTGTATTTTGGAAGGTGGATTGACCTTGCAAGTCCGGAAGCAAGGGCAATCAGTTAAAAGCTGTTGTAGTAAACCTAGGTAGGATGATTATAGTTAGAATTAGGGAATAGGCACAGATGTTAGAATGACAGATGGATCATGTCATAAGATATGAAACTGTTAGAACGTGATGTTTGAATATGTGTTGTTAGACCCATCCCTGCCTGTACCCCTACTGTAAGATTTCTGCTTAAGCAACTGGCTAAGTGGTTTGTTAAGGTAAGGTAAACTTTTACAACAAACAGAACATCAAAATTCAGTGGCTTAAAGAATACAGAATTTATATGTATTTCTCACTTAATGATCAGGAGTGATTGTTGCTTACCTCGGTGGACAATTAAGAGTATTTAACCATCTCATAGATCAGACGGTGTCATTCAGGGATCTAGGTGGGAAGATCTGCCATCTTCACATGCCTTCCAAGGCTGTCACCACCTCTTGTCAGCCAGAAACTAGAAAAAAGGAGAGAAGAATGTTGTGAGCCAGACCTAGAAATGGCACTTAAACCACTTATATTCATATTCCATTGGTGAGAACTTGGTCATGTGATCATACCCAGCTGTAGTGAGGGTGGGAATGTAGTGTAGGTGGGCAGCTACCATTGAAGAAAAGAACAGATTTTGGAAGACAGGTAGTAAGTAGTCTCTGCCGTAAGTGGTGATGCTGTTTCCTGAGACAGGAAACAGGCAGCAAGTGGGTGGCGAAAGATGATAAATATCCTTTTGGATGTATTAAGATACAGGTACTTATAGGACTGCTAAATTTATATGTGTAGTAAAAACAGAACAGTATTGTAAGATGATCTCAGATGGGAAAAATTACTTTTGTTTCTGTGTAGCAATGTTACAATACAGAAATTTCAGAGTTATTTTTCATGGAAAATATCAAAAGGAAAATGGGAGTGAAAATGGAAGATAAGAGGGAAAGGACATGAGAAAAAAATGTGTTCATTTTGATATAATAGTTATGGTATATGTCAGTCGATTAAAAATGTTAATAAGTGCTTACTCTGTGCCAGACACCAACCTAGGTAGTGCCTACTGGTTAAGTATTAGAGATGCAGCTATGAAAGACAGACAGGGTCTCTGGTCCCATTTACATGGTGATTAGAGAAGGTAGACAATGAACCTGTGGAATAAAGAATTTAAAATACTTAAAGGCTACAAAGCAGATAATGTAGTGACTGTAAGGTCACTCTGGGCATGTGGGTGATTTTTAGCTAAGGTAGTTAGCATAGACCTTTGAAGAAGTAAAATTGAGCTAGGACTGACCTGAGTGATGAGAATGGGATAATTTAATGAAGACAGAGGCCACGAACATTGCAAGTAGAAGGAACTCAGCAACTGCAAAGCTTGGGAATAGACTTGGAAAGTTTATGGTCCAAAAAGCTGCCCAGTGTAAAAATAGGAAGTGAGACACTCGGGAATATGGTCTTACCAACTGAGGTAAAGTTTAAATGTTATGTAGTTATAGTGATATGATCTGGTTTTCTGCTTTAAAAAAACCTAAAAAAAAAAAAAGTGGGGGAGGAAGGCTAGGGATAGATATGGCAGAGAAACTAGTACCAATGAAGAGATAATGATGGCTCAGACTAAAAGATAATCTTGGCTTACACTTTTTTGAAATTATGGAAAATTGTTGTATTTAGTATCTGGATGTAGAAATGACAGAAGTTCTTGATAGATCAGATGTGAGATTTGAAGGAAAGAGGAATCAAGGATGACAGAAGATTTTTGACTTCTGCGTAGGTGTTAAAAACAGATCCCAGATTTGTTTTGTAGGTTTGGTAGGTGTTTCTGCAGTAGATTGTGAGGGGAAACATGGCATTTGTGCATATGATGAATTTTGTTAGCTGAAAGCTCTCCATGTTTTTCTCAAAAATATAAGTTATAGTCTAAAAGAAGTATAGACTATTATATATGTTGAAAAAATGAAGCATTTTAGAGCAGTTTAGGAATTTCCTTTTATATAATTCTTTTTATTTCTTAAAGGGTCTTTAAGAAAGTTAGCAATTCTGGCTTGTCTATTTTAATTATCCAGAACCTCCCAAGTACCTCAAGGGCCTAGGATCTTGCTCTGAGCATTTGCTTTTTGCCTTTTATCTATTTAGACCAGATGGGAGGCTGAGCCAGGCTGCCAGCCGGGGGACACATCCTTAAGATGGTGCTTTTGTTTGTTGGGGATAAAGGTAGGGAAGACCATAACAGTTTCTCACCTCTCCTCATCCACCCCAGTCTTTTGAGTTCCTGGGATTATCTAAAGACAGAATGTTGAGATCTGTCACTGAGCAGATAGTCATTGATCTCTATTGATATGTCATTGAATGTGAAGAAAAATTCAATGAAAATTCAGTGATGGTACTTTTTTAAATAAAAACTACATATCCATCTGAATATTTTATTCACTTTACAAATGAAAGAATTTCCCCAGTTTTGAGATATTCATGTTTTAAAATTGAACTTTCTAGGAGCCTGGGTGGCTCAGTCTGCTGAGCATCTGCCTTCGGCTCAGGTTATGATCCCAAAGTCCTGGGATCGAGCCCCCCGTTGGGCTCCCAGCTCAGCGGAAAGCCTGCTTCTCCGTCTGCCTCCGCCTGCTGCTTCCTGTGCTTGGGCGTGCGCTCTCACGGGCTCTCTTGTCAAATAAGTAAATCTTTAAAAAAAATAAATAAAATTGAACTTTCTATGTCAGATTTTACAGTTGAATGTTTTTTCTCTGTCTTACCTAGTTCTTCTGACAGAAACTAAGAATTTGGAAATATTTGAAAAAGCCATTAATTTGTATACATGAAATATTTTTGCCATATACTTAAAAGTATATTTCATCTAGTTTTCTGTTTAACCATTTTTTATAATATACTAAATATTTTCACTTCTGGATTTGATAAAAGAGTTAAAAAATTAAACTAGCCTTAATTTTAGCTGCTAAAGATGACTGTGTTCTAAATGTTGCCTAGAACTTGATACATAGTCTATAAAATCTTTTATTTAAATATTCTTTTCAATAAAATTTAATAACTTTAATTTGTGTGATTTTTCTACATAATTCAGCATACTTTTATTTTTTAAAATATATTTAAAAACACTTAAACATAAAAAGATAAAGTATTAACTGTTTACAGATAGATTTAATTAATTTAAACATTTTCTTGAGACCATAGGTTTCCAGTTACACTTGAGTTAACAAGACCATAGGTTTCATATGCTTATAGATCCTTGAAATGTTTTTGAAAACTGGTCTTTATAATTTTCACAACCTTTGTTCTCCCACCCAGCTAATTCATGTATGTCAACTAAACTTACAAGGCCATATGCGTTAGTGTCTGTCCTGTGCTCATCGTTCTGGGCTTTGTGTGTGGGGTTCAAAATAAAGAATGGTACCCGAGGTTTTTTTGTTTTCTGGAGAAGATAGAAAACATAAAATAGAATATAGTGTTAAGTATGATATAAAAAATGTGAAAATCATTGATAATAGAGTTTATGGAGATTTCACTATGTCTTGAAGGAGGTATAGGCTTGAATAAGAAAAATAAGGAGGGGATTTCAAATTTAAAAGGAGTTAAGGCATAAACAGGTGAACTTTTTAAAATAAAGATATAATTGACATATACAACACTATTAATGGGGCGCCTGGGTGGCTCAGTCAGTTGAGCGTCTGACTCTTGATGGTCATGATCTCAGAGTCATCAGATTGAGTCCCATGTTGGGCTCTACACTCAGCACAGTCTGCACTGCTCTGCTGCTCTGCTTCTCCCAGCCCTGCCTCAAATAAATTAATTATCTGTAAAATAAATATTTTATTTTATTTATTTATTTATTTATTTATTTATTTTTTTTTAAAGATTTTATTTATTTATTTGACAGAGAGAGACAGCCAGTGAGAGAGGGAACACAAGCAGGGGGAGTGGGAGAGGAAGAAGCAGGCTCCCAGCGTAGGAGCCTGATGTGGGGCTCTCCCAGAACGCCAGGATCACGCCCTGAGCCAAAGGCAGACGCTTAACGACTGAGCCACCCAGGCGCCCCTATTTTATTTATTTTTATTATTTATTTGAAAGAGAGACAGGAATAGCAATAGAGAGAGAACACAGCAGGGAGGACAGGGAGAGGCAGGCTCCCTGCTGAGCAGGGTGCCAGATGTAGGGTTCCATCCCAGGACCCCAGGATCATGACCTGAGCCACAAGCAGATGCTTAACTGACTGAGCCACCCAGGTGCCCCCAAAATAAAGATTTTAAATAAAATCTGTAAAAAAACACATTAATCCCAGAGCGTAATGATTTGACAGTTGTATACACTGTGAAATGACCACAATAAGTCTAGTCATCATTTGTCACTATAGAAAGTTACAAAAGAAAAATTTCTCTTTTATTCTTGAGACGAGAACTTTCAAGATCCACTCTCCTGGCAACCTTTAAGTATGTACTGCAATACCATTGACTGTAGTCACCTTTCCACACACCACATCCCTATGACCTGTTCATTTCACGATGGGAGGTCTGTGCCTCCTGACCCCCTTTCAACCATTTTGTTCCACCTCCTTCCGGCAGATACCATTCTGTTTTTTATGTCCATGAGTTTTTATTATTTGTTTGATTTTTAGATTTTATCTGTAAATGAGATCATATGGTATTTGTCTTTTTCTGTCCACTTACTTCACTTAGTATAATACCTTCATCGTTCCACGCATGTTGTCACAAATGACAAGATTTCATTCTCTTTTATGGCTGAATAGTATTCCATTGTATATACGTAGTCTCCCTGTCTGGGTTTTGTGTTCCACAGATGCAGATTACTGTGATTAACCCAGATGATTAGTCCAGAACCAGATGAGCCTTCTGATGATAGTAGTCAGTAGTAGCCTAACGTTACATCACAGTGCCTACATCATTCACCTCACTTCATCTCATCACATAGGCATTTTATTATCTTACATCATCACAAGAAGGATGAATATAGTACAATAAGATATTTTGAGGGAGAGAGACCATATTTACAAGTTTCATTACTGTATGTTGTAAATGTTCTATTATTGTTGCTAATCTCTTATTGTCTAATTGGTGAAGTAGGCTTTATTATAGTTATGTATGGATTAGCAAAAAACATAATATATATAGGATTCGGTACTGTTTGTGGTTTCAGACAGCCACTGGGGGGTTTTGGATTGTATCCCTTATGGATAAGGTACTATGTGTACCACATCTTTTTTATCCATTCATCCATCAATGGACACTTAGGTTGTCTCATATCTTGAGTATTGTAAATAATGTTGCAGTGAACATGGAGGTGCAGATTAGTATTTCCATTAGTGTTTCCGTTTTCTTTGGATAAATACAGAGAAGTGGGATTGCTGGGTCATATGGGATTTCCATTTTTAATTTTTTGAGGATCCTCCATACTGTTTTCCGTAATGGCTATACCAGTTTACATTCCCACCAACAGTGCACAAGGGTTCCTTCTTCACATCCTTGGCAATCCTTATGATTTCTTGTTTTTTTGATAACAGCCATTCTAACAGGTATAAAGTGATCTCTCATTGTGGTTTTGCATTTCCCTCATGATTAGTGAAGTTGAGCATCTTATGTGCTGTTGGCCACGTGTATGAATCTTTGGAAAAATGTCTCTTTGGATCCTATGCATACATTGTAATCAGCTTTTTGGGTTGTTTTGCTATTTGGTAGTATGACTTCTTTATATATTTTGGACATTAACCCCTTAGAAGATACATGATTTGCAAATATTCTTCCATTCAGTAGGTTGCCTTTTCATTTTGTCGATGGTTTCTTTTGCTATGCAGGAGCTTTTTAGTTTGATGTAGTCCCAACTTGTTTATTTTTGCCTTTGTTGTCTTTGCTTTGGGGTCAGATCCAAAAAGAAAAAAAACAACACCAAGACTTGATGTCAGGGAGCTTGTTGCCTGGCTTTTCTTCTAGAAGTTTTATAGTTTCAGGTGTTAACATTCGAGTCTTTAATCCATTTTGAGTTAATTTTTGTGTATGACATAAGATAGTGGTCCAGTTTTATTCTTTTGCATGTGGCTGTTCAGTTTTCCCAGCACCATTGATATTTAAGAGATTGTCCTTTCCCCAATATATACTTTTCTTTTCTTTTTTTTTTTAAAGATTTTATTTATTTATTTGTCAAAGAGAGCACAAGCAGTGGGAGCAGCAGGTAGAGGGAGAAGCAGGCTCCCCGCTGAGCAAGGAGCCTGATGCGGGACTCAATCCCAGGACCCAGGGATCATGTCCTGAGCCAAAGGCAGATGCTTAACCCACTGAGCCACCCAAGCATCACTCCCCAATGTATATTCTTGCCTCCTTTGTCATAAATTACTTGACCATATATGCGTGGGTGTATATATGGGCTCTCTATTCAGTTCCATTGACTAGTGTGTCAGTTTTTATTCCAATACTGTACTGTTTTTGATTACTATAGTTTTGTAAATTTGTTTGAAATCAGGGAGTGTGATGCCTCCACCTTTCTTCTTCTTAAGATTGCTTTGGCTCTTTGGAGTCTTTTTTGGTTCCATACAAATTTTGGGAGATTTTGTATTATTTTTGTGAAAAATGCCATTGGGACTTTGATAGGAATTGCACTGAATCAGTAGATTGCTCTGGGTAGTATAGACATTTTAACAATACTAATTTTTCCGATCCATGAGCATGGAACATCTTTCCATTTATTTGTGACTTTGGCTTCGTTCATCAGTGTCTTTATGGTTTTCAGCGTACAGGTCTATAATCTTCTTGGTTAAACTTCTAGGTGTTTTATTCTTTTTGATGCAATTAAATGGGATTGATTTCTTAGAAATGCAGCAGATTTTTGTATGGTTGATTTCGTATCCTGAAATTTTACAGAATTTGTTTATTACCTTTAACGGTATTTTGGTGAAGTCTTTATGGTTTTCTATTTATAAAATCGTCATCCACAAATAGTGAGTTTTACTTATTCTTTTTCAGTTTTAGTGCCTTTTTATTTTTTTATTGCCTAATTGCTCTGGCTAGGATTTTCAATACTATGACAAACGAGAGTGGATAGAGTGGGCATCATTGTCTAGGATTTTTATATTTGTATTCGTCAGGGATACTGGCCTATGATTTTGTTTTTTTTGTGATATCTTTGGTTTTGTTATCAGGGTAATGCTGTCCTTATAAAATGAGTTTGGAAGTGTTTTCATCAATTTTTGGAAGGGTTTGGGGAGGATAGGTATTAAATCTTCTTTCAGTGTTTGGTAGAATTCAGCAGTGAAGCTGTCTGGTCCTGGACTTTGTTTGTTGGGAGGTTTTTCGTTACTGGTTCAGTCTCCTTACTAGTAATTGGTCTGTTCAGATTTTATTTTTCTTCATGATTCAGTCCTGGAAGATGATGTGTTTCTAGGAATTTTTATTTGAGCACTTTCCCTTTTTTTCATGTTGAGTGTAGTTAAAGGTTTGTCAGTTTTGTTTGTTTTTCAGAGAACCAGCTCATGGTGTCCTTGATCTTTTCTGTTGTCTTACTAGTCTCTAATTTATTTATTTCTGCTCTGATCTTTGTTATTTCCTTCCTCCTACTACTTTTGGGTTTTGCTTGTTCTTCTTTTTCTAGTTCCTTTAGGTGTAAAGTTAGATTGTTTATCTGAATTTTTGTTTTTTTGAGGTAAGCCTCTGTCACTTTGAACTTCCCTCTTAGAACTGCTTTTGCTGCATCCCATAGATTTTGGTAAGTTGCATTTTCCATTTTCATTTGTTTTGAGGTATTTACTTATTTCTCCTTTGATTTCCTCATTGACCCATTGGTTGTTTAGTAGCATAAAGTTTAATCTCCACGTATTTGTGATTTTTTTTTCTAGTTTTCTCCTGTTCATTTCTCGTTGCATACCATTGTGATTGAAAAAGATGCTTAATGTGATTTGAGTCTTCTCAAATTGATTGAGACTTGTTTTTTGGCCTAACATGATATATCTTGGAGAATGTTCATATGCGCTTGAGAAGAATGCTGCTTTTGGATGGAGTGTTCTATATATGTCTTTATAAACCATTAGGTCTGATTGGTTTTTTAAAGCTGATGTTGCCTTATTGATTTTTTTGTCCACATGATTTGTCCATTGGTGTAAGTGGGGTATTAATTGTATTATAGCGTTGCTGTCCATTTCTCCCATTAGGTCTGTTAATATTTACATTATCTAGGTGCTCCTACCTTGAGTGCATAAGCATTTAGAAATGTTATATCCTCTTATTGGATTGACCCCTTTATCATTATGTAAAGGTCGTCTTTGTCTCTCTCTCTTTTAAGATTTTATTTATTTGAGAGAGAGAGCGCGCACACGTGAGTGGGGTGGGGCGGGGGAGAGGGAGAAGCAGACTTCCTCTGAGCAAGGAGCCCTATATGTAGGGCTCAATCCCAGGACCCCGGGATCATGACCTGAGCCAAAGGCAGATGCTTAACCGACTGAGCCACCTAGGCATCCCTCTTCTTTGTCTCATATTATAGTCTTGGTTTTAAAATTTGTCTGGTATAAGTAAAGCTGCCCCTGCTTTCTTTTGGTTTCCATTTGCGTGAAACATCTTTTACCATCTCTCTCAGGCTATGTGTGTTCTTACATCTGAAGCAAGTCTCTTGTAGGTTGCAGGTAGATGGGTCTTATTTGTTTTTTTGTTTGTTTTATTCATTGAGCCACTCTGTGTCTTTTGGTTGGAGAATTTAGCCTGTTTACATTAAAGTGATTATTGATAAGTCTGTACTTATTGCCATTTTGTTCATTGTTTTCTGGCTGTTTTGTAGTTCCTTTCTTCCCTTCTTGCTCTCTTCCTTCGTGGTTAGGTGGCTTTCTTTAGTGTTATGCTTAGATTCCCTTCTTACTGTCTTTGTGTATCTCCTAGAGATGTTTGCTTTGTGTTTACCATGAGGCTCACACATAACAGCCTATATATATATATATAACAGTCCATTTTAAGTTGATAGCATTTTAAGTTTTTTTTTTAAGTTTTATTTTTTTTTGGAAATAGCACATATTCAAGCAGGGAGAGGGACAGAGGGAGAGAGAATCTCAAGCAAACTCTGTGCTGAGTGTGGAGCCCGATGCTGGGCTCCATCCCTGGGCCCTGAGATCATGACCTGAGCTGAAACCAAGAGTTGGATGCTCAGCTGACTGAACCACCCAGGCGCCCTAATAGCAACTTAAGTTTGAATGCATTCTAGAACTCCACATTTTTAGTGCCCCCACATTTTATGTTTTTGATGTCACATTTTACATCTTTTTTCTTCGTACATCCCTTAACTGATTATTGTAATTACAGTTCTTTTTACTAATTATGCCTTTTAACCTTTATAGTAGCATTATGTGATTTAATCCACTGCCTTTACTCTGTCTTTACCAGTTGGATTTATACTTGCACATTTTCTTGTTACTAATTAGTATACTTTTTTTCTTTGCAGCTTAAAGAATTCCCTTTAACATTTCTTGTAAAGCCAGTTTAGATGATGAACTTCTTTAGCTTTTACTTGTCTGGAAAACTCTTTATCTCTCCTTTAATTCTGAATGATAACCTTACCGGGTAGAGTATTTTTGGTTTTAAGTTTTTTTCCTTTCAGCACTTTGAATATATCGTGCACTTTCTACTGAAAAATCTGCTGAAAGTCTTATGCAGGCCTAGGGGCGGGAAGCGGGTCCCTTGTATGTAAATGTTGTTTCCTCTTGCCTCTTTTTAGATTATCTCTTTATCTTCTACTTTTGACATTTTATTTTTACTGTGTCTTGGTGTGGATCTTTTGGAGTTCATTTTTATAGGATCTTTTGGGCTTCCTGGATCTGGATGTCTGTTTCCCCACATTAGGGAAGTTTGCAGCCACTGTTTCTCCAAAGAAAATTTCTTCCCATTTGTCTCTCTCTTCTCCTTCTGGTACCCATATAATGTGGATGTTACTCTGCTTGATGTTGTTTCATAGGTTCCTTAAGCTATTTTCACTTTAAATTTTTTTTCACTGCTCTGTCTTCTAGATCACTGCTCTTCCCTCCTGCTTAATCTAGTCTGCTGTTGAATCCCTCTAGTTTCGTTTCGTTTCTTTTCTTTTTTTTCCCCCACAGATCAGTTACTGTCTTCTTCAGCTTTGTGACTTCTCTTTGGTACTTTCTTGTATTTTCCATCTATTTGTTTAAGTTCTCACTGTGTTCATTGAGTTTTCTTCCAAGTTCAGTGAACATCTTTATGACCATTATTTTCACTCTATCAGGTAAATTAGTTATCTCTGTTCCATTAAGTTTTTTTCTTCTGAGGTTTTATCTTATTCTTTTGCTTGGAACATATTTTTTTCTGTTTCCTCATTTTGCTTGACTGTGTGTTATTTCTATGTTTAGGGAAAACAGCTACCTCTTCTAGTCTTGAAGAAGTGGCCTTGTGTAGGAGATGATCTTTATCTTTCACCCTTGCCCTAGCTCTTCTGTTTCTCAAACCTTGGTGTTTGTCTAAGCAGTCTGATTTATATTTGATAGGAACCAACTATTGAGGGTGTTCCAGGACCAGTCAGAATTGCAAAGGCAGGGATCTCGGTCAGCACCTAGAGTCAGGTTGATTGGAAGCCAGACCCTCAGGCAGCAGCTTTTAATGTATGCAAGTGTGTATAGTCATATAGGACCACAGTTGTAAATCCTCTGGCCTGCAGACCAGGTGATCTGGAGATATCCCTTGGGCTACAATTGGAAGAGTCAGAGCCTAAGATGAGTAAAAAGCTCTTTTCTGGGATGTACCAGTGAGTTGTAATGAGGGTCAATGGAGAGCACAAAGATGGTGTCCCCTGCCCTACATTCCTTGAGAGCATCTCTGTAGACTTTAGATGTGTGGCAAACAAGTCTGCCCCCTAGGCTGAAGCTATAGGACAAGTAAATAGGCCTTCTTCACAGAAAGACTGGGAGTATGTTTCAGTCTGTGTAGTGCCCTGGGTATGGTAGCCTGCCATTCCTGGGATGGGAATGCAGGCCCCCTGGGCCACCAGAGCCAGATGATCAGGGAGCATCTCCCAGGTGGAGCGTGTGTGACTAAAAGCTTTAGTGCAGCTGCGGGAAAGTGCAGGGCTGGGGTGCACCTGCCAGCTTTAGTGGGGCCACAGGAGAATGCAGTGGTGGAGTGCACCACCGGTGCTGTCCGAGTAGAAGGAGAGTGCAGTAGTGGCGCCTGGCAGTGCCTTTGTCCTGGGACAGAGTCCCAACAGGCCCCTGCCCCTCTCGTGGATGGTTTAAGATCAGCAAATGAATCATCCTCACAGCAGTCTGGTGGCTTTTCAGACAGCTGCTTTGTGCTCATCCCTAGCATGAGTGAGTCTGCATGCAAGCCTTTTTAGAGAAATATCTCAATTCCCTACAGCCTGTTTGGTCCCCTGGTTCTAAGCCCCACTGGCAAATAAAGAGGTAGCAGTATGTATATATTCTCTCTTTTAGAAGGTGACAAAAGAATCATCTGATAAAGTATCATAACAATTGCCAGTGGTTCTTTGCAGACTAGACCTCAACTACTATAGTCTACATTTATGTACTTTGTATTTGCATCCTAATGTGGGGTTGCAATCAGTTAAATGTTGTCAAAAATATGCCCAGGTGAAAATTTTTGTTAGGTGATTACAATTTGTACTGTATCTTGCCACACATTAGTAATTTGCCAGAGTTGGTCAAAATCGATCAACTTCCTTGAAGTCAGTTAGTCCGCTTTAAAGTTATGGAAAGGAAAAACAGAACTGAACAGTTGGGACCTATTTTTGACCAAATGACAGTTAAAATCAACCAACTACTTTCATTTTTATGTATTAAGGAAATTTTCAGTTAATCACATTCTCAAATGTATTTTATGATCACATATGTCAGATGTAATAGCATATCTGAAGTTAGTAGGCAGATGAAATTGGTTTTAGTTAGGATTGTAGGATTGCTTTGATTAGCCAAAATAATATTTCTTAAGAGAATCTTCTCTTGTTCTAACAGTTACTAACTCTAAAGAGTGCTTTCTATGTTTTTTAGCCGGCCGTATACTAACAAGGTCATCACTTTGTGGTACCGTCCCCCTGAACTGCTGTTGGGAGAAGAAAGATACACACCTGCTATTGATGTGTGGAGCTGTGGGTAAGATAGGCTTACTTACTGGTTTAATTTACTTAAAACTTTTGGTAGTGAAGTAATATCGTATCATTTGGTAATGATGGATATTTTCTCCACTAGATGTATCCTTGGTGAACTCTTCACCAAAAAACCTATATTTCAAGCAAATCAAGAACTTGCACAACTAGAATTAATAAGGTAAGCTCATTATTGTAATATTTGTTGGGGGAGTATAGTACTTCATAGAAAATTTTAAGTCTTTGAGGTTTGTGTTTTTAGGAGAACAGCATGGTTTTCTTGAAGGCTAATGATTGCTGAATGGAGGAGAAACTAGAATGTGGGTACTTTGATACTTGTTCTAGTAAAATTAAGGATCTTGCGGTCCCTAGATCTTTTTTGTAATTAAATGAAGGGGGGGGCAAAAAATAAGACCAGGAAGAAAGAGTAAATAAATATGAGGAAGGAGAGAATAAATGGTAGATAACTTTTTTTTAGTATGGCAGGATGGAAGAATTAATATTTTGGAGTACTGTAAAGAAATGCTATGTTTTATATACACTTAATGCATACATGTTTGTATGTGCCTGTTTATAGACGGAAACGTGTGTGTGTACCCACAGGTATCAGTCTTTATTTGGAGCCTATTGTAGGGCCTAGGTCATAAGGACATACATGCTAATCACCTTTCTTTTCATGTAATATTTTAAAATAATTCTTTTATTTTTTTTTAAAAAGAGCTTTGGCTTTCATATATAATAATGTCAATTTGCAACTTCTAAGCTTTGTGTGTGCCTCAAAATACGGATGAGAACTTTTAGGAAAGATACTGGTATGAGGCACAGATACCAATAAACTATGAACCTTCCCTTCAACAGACTTATTGGATTAATTGATGCTCTCCAGTCCCTCTGTAAGTAACAGTAGCTTGATAACATGGCAGGCTGAGTGTTTGGAGCTAGTAGGCTACTACTGTCTAGCAAGACTATGTATTTATCCTACCAATTGAAGCATGATGACTGACAGGTAGTTGTTTCCAATTTTGTATACCAACTTTTTATTATTATATATGCGTCCTTTAAATATGCACAGATGCAGTGCTTTGCAAAGACTTAACAAAGTTGCTATCAAATTAACTGGGTGGGAGGCAAGTTACTTTAAGTTAGAAAGGTAAGTCATAAAAATTTAGAAGAATTTAGTACTCAGATTGCTTTAAATCCTTGATAATGTGGTTTGTTCAAGAAAGCTAACACAGAGTCCCATTCAATGAATCCTCTGTTCAAAGAGAGGCCTTGCCCTGTGTCAGAAAATTGGAGAATAAATGTACATTTAAAAATTTTCAGTTAAAATAAAATGTTTAAATTATGTATCTGTGTTTCTTTATTTTTTTTTTAATGATTCCCTCTTAACCCATTTTTTCAGTTAACAAAGCATTTGTCCTGATTCTTTGGATACTGGGGCTTCTATTTAATGATAAGTTAACTTTAATGTACTTTATACATGATGCAAGCGTTTCTAAGAATTTCACCTGAGTTAGTCTCAGTTAAGCTTCATACAACCTTCTGTCTTCTTTTTATAGTTAAGAAAAGGGAAACTTAGAGAGTGAAGAATTTGTCCAGGGTCATATAACTAGCAAGTGGCAAAATCGAGATTTGAATTTAGACAGTTTTACCATTGTAGCTAAAGTTTTAACTAATTCTCTACACGGTGTAGGAAATAAGACTCCCTGGAGCTTTTAGGTTTGTATGACACACACGTTCAGTAATTGACAAAACATCCTGAAAAATTTGTACAGAATATTAATCCAAAAATTCTAAAGAAAAGATTAGCCAATTATATCTAGTTTTTCATTAAAAATCAACTTGCTGAGTCAAGTAGGACTATAAGACTACAAGAATGTTTCCGTTTTAGGACATCTGTTATTATAATTCATCCCTTTAATAGAAGTAAAGTAATTTGTTTATCTTGGTAGGTGTTGAATAAGCTTTTGCTAGAATACAAACTAAGTGTAAAAGTATGTTTCTTTAACATGATGAAAATACGTATTATAGACTAATAGCCAGAATAATAATTAGTGGTGAAGTACTAGAAGATGTAAGGCAAGAATGATAAAAAGTGTCTTCTAGTATCATTATTTTAAGAGTGTTTTAGAAATAACTGGTAAGTGACCCAGTAAGAGGAATAAAGAGTGGCAGGATGAAGGCAGTAGCATAATTTGTATATATGAGAGCGTTGCATACATCTATACAGGTAGCGTGCAAGGGAATCACCTGAAACACCTTAAGTTAAAAAAGAGTCTGATAAAATGACAAGTGTTGAGAAAATGTGTGTGTGTATATTTGTGTGTATACATCTGTGCACACAATATCCTAATATAACATACAAATACATATATACTTAAAAGAAATAGCTTCTTAAAAATATGTACCAATAATAACCAGTTAGAAATGTATGTGAGGGAAAAGATGCCTTCAACAAAAGCACCACCGTATATACCCCAGGGATATTAAAGACTATAATATCTCCCTGAAAATCGTAAAGCACATGTAAAATCGCTATTGGGAATGGCATATCTTGTTTTTGGTTGGAAGCCTTAAGGTCAACCTGTATTAATCGTATGTCCTAATTCAAATTTCAAAAGACATTCTCCCTCCAGATAAACATTAAAATAACCAGACAAATTCTTAAAAAGAAGGAAAATTTGGCATATCGTATGTTAAAATCATAGCAACTAAAACCAGTTTAGCACAAGATATATAGATGAATTGGTGGATTTATATGGGAAGTCCAGAAATAAAGCAAGTTTATATGGACCTCCGAATATAATACAGAAGTCATGTCAAGTCAAGGGGGGATTAATTGAGCAAGTATCGATTGGCTTCTGGTTGTGTGCCAGTTCCGAGGCACTGAGGATACAATGAACGGTGGTGGGGGTTTGTATCCTCAGTGCCTAGTAATTGGCACACAACTTTTTCTAGTTTCTAATTGGGAGAGATAAGACAAAACAAACAAATTAATAAAATATATCATGTGGTGATAAGGGTAAGGGAATAGAAAATGATAGGAAGCAGTGTTCTAGAGAGAGTCTAGGAAAGTTTCTCCCAGAAGGTATCATCTGATCAGGGATCTGAATCAAGTGAGGGAACAGCAAAGTAATAAAGATCCTGAGGCATGAGTGTACTTGGATTATTTTATGAATATGTGAAGTCGGTTAGTGAACCATATAGGAAAAGAAAGAAAGCAAGCTCAATCCATCCACTTGGTGACATACTGTATAGGTATTAAAAGGAAATGGTAGATCTGGAGATGTTGACATAGAAAAGCAACATCGTTTCATGATGAGCCACTTTACAAAAGGCTGTGTTTGGTTTGATTCCATTTAGGTAAAACAAATACATCAAAAAAGAGTCTGGAATTGTTATGTGAGCGTGGATTTGTGAGAGAGCTGTGAAGAGGGCTATTTTACATTCCAGTTTATATATTTCAGAATGTTTTTGTTTTGTTGGTAAAATAGCAAATATTTATAATACTATAAAAAGGTGCTGCAATTTTGATTCTGTAGCATTAAGTATTTTTAAAAGATGAAGAAAAAAGTAAATTTCTGACAAAAGAAACAGTTGCCTCCCTGTTAGGAAGGAGGCAGCAGAGTGTATTAATTGAAAGGGTGGGCTTTGGAATCTTACAGACCTGGGTTCTAATGCCAGCTCAGCTACTTCCTGCTCTTGGCACTTAGGGTAAGTTCCACAACGCTCTCAGCTCGTTTCTTCACAAGTAAAACAGGACTAATCATATGTTTAAGGTTATAAGAGTTAAATAAATGTAAGCTTCCTACATACTTCTTCCCCTCACTTTACTTACAGTAATGCTGGAATATATCCCCAATCTAAAGTCTCAGGAATGATGAGTTTTAGTCGGCATTGTACAAAAATATGTATGAACTAATGAAAGGTGAGAATACTAATCAGAACTGTCTTAAAAATTTTCGCACAGCAGTGGTCAAGTTATTTGTACTTAGCCTCATTCCAGAAACTATTTTAGGCAAATTATATGAAGTTTTTTGATAGAAATAGTGTGAGCTAAAAAGAGATGGCTAAAGAAAGTGAAAAACAGGTGATGAGAAAATGGGATGAATGAGGGCAAAAAATGTTTTTAACATAAGAGTCACACTTTTAACCCTAAGCCTTCTAGCAGCCAGAAAGAACCTTTATATCACACAGTGTACATTGCTTATGAAATAAAAAAGCAGAATCATGGAAAAAAATTAGAAGTAGATTGGAATGAAAAGAACTCTGCTTCTGTCCAACCTCCACCCCTCCCCCACCCTACACACAAAGCCTAAGGCCTAGATGGTCACACGGGTGAGATTTTTAGAACTTTAAAGGCTTAGACTTTGATTGTTCTAGAATATAGGTAAAGAAAGGAGGCTCCCAGATTTTAAAAAAAAGAAGCATGTATATCTTCATTGATCAATAGGATAAAAAATCCTATAAGTTACTTCCTTTTGCTCAAAGAATTTCTCTACACCCTTAAAAATTTTGAAAGATTCCAGGAGCTTTGTTTATGCTAGTTGTATCTGTTGATACTTATCGTACTACAAATTAAAACTGAGAAAGTAAAAATATCTATTTTAAAACAATATGTTAACATTGTTTCATTATACAATGTCTGTATTTTCCAAACTGAAATAAATATTGGTGAAATAAGTAGCACTGTTTTACATTTTTACGTCTCTTTTAATGTCTGGCTTAATAAAGTAACATCTGGATTCTCCTCTCTGTGATACGTTGTTTTCAGTAGTCTTTCAGATAATTGTGCATTTTCTTCTTTGAAACTACACTAAATAAGTTGTAATGTTTTATAGGTTAGTCGTAATGTATAGTCTGAAAACATATGAAGGGATGTTTTGTATTCTAATATATTAAAATCCATTAGTCTATCTTGCACTCTGGATCTGTGATTTTGTAACATTGGTAATATGGAAAGTAGTGGATCACTTATTTTAGCAGATCTTCTAAATGTAACATTTCATTATATGATATTGGTTATCACCACTAATCTCATCAGAAAAGCCTATAGGTATTTATAGTGAAGCTGTCAAATCCATGGCCATAGATATAAGCTTTCTACTATTCTCATTTTCTCCTGAAAGCTTGGATTTTATAATTGAAAATAAATACTTCAGTCGTCTTCCTTGAAGTAACAAGCTGACTTTGTTCGCATTTGAGAAAATGTCTGGCAGATACCCAAGTCTGAATGGCCACCGTGTTACTTGTTCATATAGATAAAAATGACCATCCATGAAAAAAACGCAGCTGCTTCAGCTAGCAGCTCAGTAATTGCACAAAGCACTTCTTAAGATAACTATCAGAATTTCTTGAGCAGCAAAAGTGCTTTACGGAGTATTTTCTGTTTCATCACTGAGAATATAAAGAAGATGTATACTCTTCTAAATAGTGTTAGGGTTTAATAACGATTTTTACTGCTTCAACAAGTACATTCTTAAGTGAAATGGCTGGTGTGTCTCTCCCCTACCCCCACCCCCACCCCGGAGATGGTATAGTAGTAATAGTTTGGTGCCACTGCCTTGAATCATGCTAAG
This sequence comes from Ailuropoda melanoleuca, assembly GCF_002007445.2. Taxonomy (NCBI): domain Eukaryota; kingdom Metazoa; phylum Chordata; class Mammalia; order Carnivora; family Ursidae; genus Ailuropoda; species Ailuropoda melanoleuca. Next base: position 121,484,891 of record NC_048218.1, on the reverse strand, counting down.
GTTCCGGTCGTTCTCCTCACTACTGGGTTTGTACCATCAGTGCAAAAATCAGCACATTGAAAAAGGCAAATAATGTCTTAGTAACACCTTTCACTTACCAGACCCCTGAAAAGTCTGTGAACCCCATTTTTGAGAACTGCTCCTGTATACCAATCTCACATAGGAATATTGATGCAAAACATCTAAATGAACAGGTAGAATACAGCATTATACTAAAATGACAGTACTTTACTAGGACCAGGAAGTATTCCTCTATTGAATGTAAGGATGAGTATTAGGAAAGCTCTTAATATGATTCATGACATTAGTTCCCCGGGGGAAAAATGCAGATGATGATTATAATAGTTTCTAAAAATGAAACCAACAAAACTAAAGTATCTTTAAAAATTTAAAAGCCACAAAAATAAAACCCATAGTAAAAAGGAACAAATTAATTCTTAACAGGATAAATGTGTGAGTTTGTATGTGTGTCTCTGATTATTATGTTTTGTTTTTCTCAAACCAAAAGTCATAATCCTTCCCAGTTGTAAACAATGAGAGTACTCCCATTAAAGTCAGAAGCCAAATGAAACTACCCAATATTGTGTGACATCATTATCATTGTAACATTGTTTAGAAATTGCCACATACCATATCATGATAAAGAGGTATGCATGTTTGAAAAAACAGAGAATTCTGATTATAGGTGATAAGATTGTAAACCTGGCAAGCCTCAAAGAAACAACTATTAAAACGATGGTAGGAGCCATAGGATCTCAGTTGGCTGTCTAAAACTTTGTATATCATATGTAAAATATTCTCTTTAACGGAACTTCCCTATTTACTGCTTGGGCAATACAATAGGAATAAGAATACCTTCAAAACAAAAAATATAGCTGATAATAATATATAAGATCTAATTGAAGAAACAAATATAAAACTGAAGGAAATATCAAAATTGGATATTTCTGGGATAGAAGTATTAAGCCTTCTGAAGATACCAGTCCTTTCTAAATTAATCTATAAATTCAGAGCAGCAGTTGAATCTGAACAGATTCACTTACTTTTGGAATGTGACAGTATTGATTCTACAGTTCATCTGTAGGCAAATTCTGAGGAGAGTCATTAGAGTAATGGCTAGTTCGAAGGCTTTGTCCTGTTGGCCTTGTAAAAAAAAAAAAAGAAAGTGGACCATATGGTATTGATCCCAGAGTACATAGATCAGAATAGATTCCCAAAGTAGACCTCAGATATTTGACGATTTAGTATATGATGCATCTCAAGACCTCTTCAGTAAGTGATTTTGAGATAACTGGCTGGCCACCAGGCTAGTTTTTGCTAATACGCCGTTACCATCAATTGCTGTCCTGTCTGCTTCCTCGTTTCTAGTAACTTTCCCTGCCTCAGTAGGTCTGTTCCATCCTGTGTGCTGCTACCAGCTAGATAACTACTCAGCTATCTTCCCACAACACACAGAGTAAAATAATTGAAACTCTTTAGCTAAGAGACAATGAAACTTACTTTTATTAAAGGGCCAGATGCCAGCTCATTTAATTTCACGGCTCCAAAGTAAAATGAATCTCTCTTTTACAAAAGAAGAAACATTCTTCATTGTGGTTTGACCAGTGTCACAGACAGGATTCAGTTTTAAAGTTTGTTTTCAAAGTCTGTCTTCATTACAGTTGGGCAAATTGCCTTTTAAAACATTGTGTGGCTCCTGTCTGTGCTCTCAGCTAAACCTCCCTGTGCTCTCAGCTAAACCTCCCTGAGCCCTAAATTCCAACTGTTTCCTTCGTCTTCCTCCCACATGTCTGTACTTGACCACTTTCGTGCCTCTGTTTATGCACTTCTCTTTGCCAGCGACATTTCTCTTACTTCCCTTCCACCTGTCCGTGGTTTACTTATCCCTGGAGCTGTACCCAACATTCTGCACCTCTTCCAAAACTTGAGTACATGTTCTTGTATTTCTGCAGTTGGAAGTATACTTCATTTTTTAAAAATTTCAGTATACTTCCTACCTCTGTAATAACACATCAGTCTGCCTGTATAAGTATATTGATATACTTGGAGAAGTACACAAAAGTGAGACACGGTTCGTAAACTATTAATTTAGTAAGTGAAGCAAGCAGGTAAACTAAGATACAAAGTGACATGAAATATGAAAGAGTATCAGAAGAAGCAAGTAGAATGCAGTGACCCTTCTGAGTGGCCATGGGGATACAGAAGACCGCACTGAATAGATGACTTTTGATTTGAATCTTAAGAAATGAAAAAGATTCTCTGCTAGTTAGAATCTAGGGAGAGAGGATATGATCACAGACACGGAAGAGTTTGGTTGGTTCATGGGGAGAGATGAACTGGGGAATGAGACTAGGAAGGCAGTTTGAGACCAGACCGTAGAACCATCCTCTGGGCTCAGCCTTGTTTCCTAAGGGAGGCACTGCAATTTTGAGGAGGTTGTAAAAATCCAGTTGTGAGGAAGAGGAGACTGGCAGTGTACAAAGAATAGGCTCTTACTACCTTTTTAGAAGCTTGTGTTTCCAAAAATCCTAAACTGTATTGAAACAAAAAAGTACATTTCAGTGACATAGCTTAAAAAACATGAGAAGTTGTCTTATGTAAATATATGTGTTTCTGAGATAGCGTTCTACAGTTGAGCTAAAGGATGGCTGACAACGTTAGTCATCATCACTTGTTTATACACATTGGTGCATGCATTTCTATTTATTACGTACAGAACATTTTTGTTTTTAACCGGTGATGCATGGACATTTCTTCATCACACGTGAAGGTCAGCTGGGGATTTTATGTTCAATGTATATTTATTTTTTGAGATTCAGTATATGCAAGTTAAGCATATTTAACAAATTTTTCTCCTGCATATTACCAAATGAGTTTTTAAATGTTTACCAGCTGGAGTTACCTCTGTTATAGCCTTTCTTCTGCAAATTAATGTAACAAGGACTTGTTAGTACAAAAATAGGGTTTTCAAGCTACAGATAAGCAGAGAGTAAAGCAGTTAAAATTATATATACCTTGGAATCAGTGGCACTACTTAAGCTGAAGAACTTCTGTGTTTCAAGAATTTTACTTTGAGGGTCCTCCTGTTGATGGAATGCAGCAGCAGACATGACAGTATAGGTCCCTTCCTGGGTGTAGGAAATTCGTTTTCACTGTTCTCACAAACTTCATAATATTCATGAGGAGACGTAATGACAGGTATACCTGTAAAACCAGAGAAAGACATAAACCTAAACTCTGGTTCCTTAATTTATTGGCATAAAATTTTTTATCTTGATTCAAGATATGGTTAGCATATTTGGAATGTTACCTGTGTTTTAAAACTTGATTTTGCAAATATGAAGGTTTTCTTTTTAGGAATTGGAACGTTTGGAGTGTTCGAAATATCTGCTGGAAGAAAATTGGTTTCTTAAAACAAGTAATTAAGTTGGGATGCTAAAATATTTAATGAAACTTTGTATATATTGTATGAAGACTCCACCTTTTCTGTGTTGAAGAATGAGGTGATGTTTTATATAGCAGTTGTCTGCGTGATTTTTTTCTGTGGAGTTTATATTGATATACCTCTTTTTGTGTGTTGTTTAGCCGTATATGTGGGAGTCCATGTCCTGCAGTGTGGCCCGATGTAATCAAACTACCATATTTCAACACCATGAAACCAAAGAAGCAATATCGTCGAAAGTTAAGAGAAGAATTTGTTTTGTAAGAAGGGGATGCTTAAGTGTCCATATCGCATTGAATTTTCTTTTTTTTAGTTATTTCTTGAGAATTCTAAATGTCACTCTGTCCTCTATTGACCCAAGGTAGACCTATCACAATTCTTCTGTGTCCTTTAATTTTGAATTTCCCTTTGCTACATGCAAGTTACCATTTCATGGTCATTATGGTATCATTGATTTAGGGCTGTGTGTTTCATTTGGAGCTTACACGACCAAAGTTGAATGCCATTTCAAATTTTAATGAAGCAACTTTTGTGTTATTTGAGCTCAGGTTTTTATTTTGTTTGAGGAAACTCTACTGTTTGGCTCTTAATTGATGTTATAATCGCTAATTTCCAACAGAGTAATAAAATATGCTGTTGTTGGCTAAATTTCAAATGATTTAGACTAATAGGTAAAGATTATGTAAAAATGACTATTTCTTCAAAGGAAAATTTGGGATTTATTGGAATAAAGTAGTGCAAACATGTTATAAAATGTTAGTAGCTTAAAAAAGCATTAAGCTTGTGTCAAAGACCACGTATGACTCTTGTCATCCTCTCACGCCAGTATTCCTGCGGCCGCGCTAGACTTATTTGATTACATGCTCGCCTTGGATCCTAGTAAGCGCTGCACTGCAGAACAGGCTCTCCAGTGCGAGTTCCTCCGGGACGTGGAGCCCTCAAAAATGCCTCCACCAGAGTAAGTGGCTTTTTATTATGTTAGCTCCCGTCTGGACAGTTTTATTAGCATCTTTATAAAATGATCAGAAGCTAGTCCATGATTAGTTACGTCAAAAGAAATAGCCTAAATCAAAAGAAATAGGATAGTAGTAATACATATAATTTGCACATCTAGAATGCAGACCCTTGCGTCACGTTCAGCTAACCATAGGATTAGCAAAAGCAGCCTTCCTCTTTCTAATTTTATTAATAGATTTCAACTCTAGGAAAATATTCCTTCTGCTAGTACTATTCTAGGGCTACTTCTGCCAATACTAGTGTTTATACTGCTACTAGTTGCTATAGTTAAAAATTTGAGTGCTATGCTAAGCATTTTTCCTGTATTACATCCTATCAGGTGGGTATTATTATTGTCACGTTCTACAGAGGAGGAAGCAGGCTCAAAGAGGTTAAGAAACTTGCCCAAGAATACAAATCTAGTGAAGGGTGGACCCAGCAAGTTAAGTTAGTTCTGTAAGAAAAGAGCAGTTCTGAAGTACTCCTTGGCAGACTGTCCAATAGAAAATCCTTATCATTGGATAAAAGAGCATTAGTAACAAAAGCCAGTATAGAATGGGTTTATTGTATGACTCAGAGAAAATGTATAGAGTTTGGGAGTCAGACTAGCTGGGTTCTTGAACCTTCATTCCCTTGTGGCTCCTATAATTTCTCTAGGATTGATTTGGGGGGAAGGGAGGGGACAAAGCAGTCCATTTGGTTCTTTTTGATAGGACCTAGAAACTTTGTAGGGATTTCCTTTGTAACCTAAAAAATTATGATGAGCATTGTAAAAGCAACCCTATTTCTATAATAAAATGTTTCCATGTAATAAAATTAGCATATTGTGAATGAACAAAAATGGGCTTTGGAGTTCAAATCCTGGCTCTTCCACTTATCACTTAGATTGGGCTTATTATATTTCTAAGACCTTCATATTCAGCTTTATTAAGTTTTTATTGAACTACATATGAATTGCCATTTGCGATGGTTTGAAAGACAAAAAAAAGGATCAGTCATTTGACATGTTGAAGGATCTGCATCATTCACTGTTGAATTAATTGTTCCATGGTGGGTGTTTTTTGTTGTTTTGGGTTTTTTTGTTTTTGTTTTTGTTTTCCTTATCAGCAGTCTTGAAACTTTGACTCTAGTACCCCTTCGAAGAATTCTTTTCAATTTTTGATTTGGAAACATTTCACCTCTACAGAAAAATAGGAAGAATAGTACAATGAGTATTCGTATATCCTTCACCTAGATTCAGTAGTTTTAACATCTGCTTTATCACTATATATAAGCTTTTTTTCCCTGAACTATTTGAATAGTATATTGTGGGAGTGACACGACACTTATGAATAATTTGCCGCGTATCTATAAGAACCAGGGCTTCATAACTGCAGTACCATTATAAAGCATAAGAAATTTAACATTGCAGCATCTAGTAGACAGTCCATATTCAGATTTCTCCAGTTGTCCCAGTAATTTCCTTTATAGTCTGGCTTTTTGTTTTTGTTTTTTGTTTTTTGTTTTTTTTTGTCTTGGATGAAGAAATCATTCAACGCTCACACATTTCATATAGTTGAAATGTCTCTTCAGTCTTTAATTACTCTTTGGGTAGGGCTTTTATGACATTGACATATTTGAAGAGTTCAAGCTAGCTATTTTGTAAAGCATTCTACAATCTAGCTTTAATTGCTTTCTTGTGATCAGAATTAGTATAACATTTTGTGTGTGTGTCAAGAATACTTCTTAGGTAGTGAGGTGTGCTTCCTGCTTTATCCTTTCAAGAGAAATACAAGGTTATTTTTCTCCCATTATTGGTAATACTAAGTTATCTCTTGGTTTAAGTGGTCCACATGAAAGAATTCCAATAAAAGCTATATCGAGCACATTTTTAACTGACATTTAAACTTTTTTAAATCAAGGGTTGAAATAGTTGCAAAAGATGTAAATTTCTGTGTCTGGTGTTGACACTTTTAAACGGGGTAGTTACATCACTCTTGTAAATATATCCAGTGGGATCAAAATATCTTAGGATTTTGATATTCACCAAGAGTCACTTAGAAAATAAAAAGCTTTTTTTCTTTTTGATCAAATGGTCTTTGCAAATATTACTAGTATGTATTTAAGTTTTAAAAAGGCAAGAAATTATTGAATCACTATGCCATATCCCTGAAACTAATATAATATCTTATGTCAACTATACTTCAATTAAATTTTTTTTTCAAAAAAAGAAAGGAAGGGGTGCCCGGGTGGCTCAGTCAGTTAAGTGTCCAACTCTTGATCTTAGCTCAGCTGAGGTCTTGATCTCTGGGTCATGAATTCAAGCCCTGTGTTGAGCACCATGCTGGGTGTGGAGACTACTTAAAAAATAAAAAAATAAAAAATATATATATAGTAGTAAATTTGGTTGGAAATGCAACCCCCCAGGTAATTTTAATATCTGTCAGTTAATAACTCCTTATTCTAGAGTGAGAAAGTCCCACGTTAATTGTAGTTTTCTTTTTTTATAAGTACTCTTGTAAATAAGCCTTTGCGAACGGATGGACTTTTGTCATAGTTTTATCTCTGAGTTCTTTGCACTCCTTCCACATTATGTGCAAAAATCCCATGGTGACTTGTCATCAGAAATTATTTTAATGACCTTTCAGGTGTCAACTTTAAGATTCTTTCTCTTTTAATTTTCTTGATAGTAACGAATTGGAAACCACGTGACTTGAAAAGGTTTTTTTAATCCAGTAATTAATAATTTGAGAAAAAAAGCTAAAGAAGATTAACCAATACTTATTAAATGACTTCTTGTTTTTGTTTGTTTTTTTGTTTGTTTGTTTTTTTAGAGGAGGGCATATAAACCAGGGGCAGGGGCGGGGGGCTGAGGAGAGGAAGAGGGAGAGAGAGAAAATTTTTTTTTTTTTTTAAAGATTTTATTTATTTATTTGACAGAGATAGAGACAGCCAGCGAGAGAGGGAAACAGGGAGAGTGGGAGAGGAAGAAGCAGGCTCACAGCAGAGGAGCCCGATGTGGGGCTCGATCCCACAACGCCGGGATCACGCCCTGAGCCGAAGGCAGACGCTTAACCGCTGTGCCACCCAGGCGCCCCGAGAAAAATTTTTTTTTTAAGCTTTTCATTTATTTGAGAGAGAGAGAGAGAGAGATCCCAGGACCCCGGGATCATGACCTGAGCCAAAGGCAGCCGTTTAACTGACTGAGCCTCCCAGGTGTCCCAGAGAGAGAGAACGTGAAGCAGGCTCCACACCCCGTGCAGAGCCTGACACAGGGCTCGATCCCACAGTCCTGAGATGATGACTTGAGCCTAAATCAAGAGTTGGTCGCTTAACCAACTGAGCCATCCAGGTGCCCCTAAATGACTTCTTATACTTGGTACTTTTTATTTTATTAGTACTTGTTTCATCCATTATACTTAGAAAAGTTTAGGAAGTCAACATGTAATGTCAGTACAACTTTGCCAGTCCATATGTTAGATTGTTTTTCTTATTACATGTTTTTGTGAAAACCTTGAAACTGTAGATAGATCCCATTTAATTAATGGGAAATGTCTGCCACGTAACCTAATTGGAAACTTAGGAATTGGAAACATATTGTCAAACACTTCACCTAAATTCACTTAAGTTTTATCAGAACACACCTGACTGCATTTCTCTATTAAAAATAAGGATGTTAATACACATTTTGGTGAACAGGCTGTAATCCAGTAATAAATTAGGGATACATCACTGAAGCAGTCAGGTGAAATTATAATGCTGTTGATTTAATATAGAAATTAAAAGTTATATAAAGACATATTTTGTAATATGTAATGGGTAGTTAAAATGATAAATTATGCGGCGAGGACTATGAAGAAAAGCATTGGTATGGTATTCTGTTGGGAACTATGTGTATGTGTTAAACTCTTGTGATCATTTTTTTCAGAATAATCAAATGACAATGGGATATTAAAACAAACAAAACAACTACGTTAATTGTATTAGATGTGGTGTCAAATTTTTCTGATGTATTTAATGAAAAGAAAGCTTATATTGCTAAAAAGTTAGAGTGACAGCTAGCCTATAATTTTATTTTTTCTTATATAGCCAGTGAAAAGCACTGAACAATTTATAAGATAAAATGTGATCAACTGTAATTGGAATAAATATTTCATGATGTGATTTGATAAAAGTAGTTTTAAACTGTCATGTTGAATGATGATAAATGGTATCAAACATGAATATAGTGCCTGCTCTGTGAGAGGCACTGTCCAGCACTTACATATATGTTAAACATATATTACCTCTACCCCATAAGCTAGATTGTATTGCTAATCTCATTTTTAAAGATAAGGAAACTGAGGCACAGAGGTCAAGTTACTTGCCTAATGAGACACAGTAAGTGGCTGAGCCAGTATTTGAACCATCAGAAAAGCACATAAACATTGGGTCACGCTGGAAAACATTGCTGGTGTATCCAGAGTCAGCATCACTAACCTGTACGTTTCAGCTATTTGTTGGGTAATGTTTATCTGTCCTAGAGATGAGTGTTGAGATAATCCATAGAGGAATCTCTTAGCTTAAAATTGTGGGAGGGAACAAAAGCCCTTGTTAGTGGATTTCTTTGCTTGCCTCTCATGGGGCTCCCCCGCAAGAGCATCAGGGGAGAAGAAGTGAAGTCACCGCAGTTCCCCTAACTGTAGTCCTGCAGTGAATCTGAATTCAGAGTATCCCACCCGGGGCTAAGGCCACACGTCTTACGACACATACACACGCGCACACACAGAAAGGAAAGTCTTTGGCGGGTTTATGATGCCTTAAAGCTTCCCAGTATCAATATTTCAAATTGTACCTTTGTTTGTTACTCCAGGAGGTTTTTACACGCTGAGGCAATGCACCATAGTAAGATGGCTGAGAGGTATGCCTTTGTTTTGTTTCTGGACCTCAGGTGCATAGACTTGGTTTAATCATAATCCTTGTGTCACTCATCATTGGTCCATGCATGGCTCTCTTTTTTTTCTTTTAGTTACTTAATTAGTTATTTTAAATGATGTTAATAAGCAGCCATGAACCTACCAAATAAAAGCTAGAACCTTGAAAATAACCTACGTTAGTCATATCATACCCTCTCCCCACCCCCTGCCCTACGACCTATCCCTTTGCCTCCCTCCACCTGAGGTAACCATCATCCCTGTTTTCTTTTGTATATACTTTTGTTGCCATCTATATGTATTCATAAAAAGTTATATTTAAAATTTTTAGTTGTTTTTAATTTTATAAAAGGGTGTCATGCTGTTTGTAATCTTTTGGGAATGACTTTTTTTACTTAATATTATATTGCTAAGATTCGACCATATTGTTGCATATGCCTTTACTTTATAACATGAGGTGAGAGTAATTGCGAAAGAGGAGGTGTGAACGAACTTGCTGTGCAGGCCTTTCTCAGAGATCGATTTCAGCAAAGAGGGCATAGATGTGAATTCTTTTAAAACGGTCTCAGGTGTACCCCCTTGGGAAGCATCCCTAAGGAAACATCTCCAGGTTGAAGACGGCAGATCTGTCACCAGGCTGGGGCCGCTTCAGGGCACTTGTAGTTATTCTGGGCAAGTTTATTAACCTTTCCAAGCCTCAATTTTCTCATCTTTAAAATAGATATAATAGTAACTTCCCATTGGAATTTTTATTAGGATAAGAAGAAAACATTTATAAATCAAACATTTAGGTCTTCCTTTAAGCAAAAGTTACTCTGCAGTGTTGTCATTTTTATGAAATCACATTAAGGCAGAATTGTTTCAGAATCGTGGGTAATTTTGATAGTTGCTAGTTATTTCAGAACTCTGTTGATGGGTAGTCATGAGCCTGGATTACCTATTTTTTGAAACTTCTCTGTAGCATAGTTTAATTTTAGAGCACTTGATTATGGAAGTAAATAAGAGGGCATTAAAAAAGTAAGGAGTTTTTACCAGAAAGTTTTTCACAGACATTATCTCCTAGCTTTTACTATTTTTTAATCCTGTTTCCATTTTCTGCAAATGGCATCTTTTTTTTGCCTTTTTTCCCATGTCCTATTCAATGTATGGTGTACTGTGAGAAGAACTGGCTTTAAAAGATTGCACCAAGGATGATAGTAACATACTTTTATGAACTTGTGTTCTTTGTTCATAGTTTTACTAAATGATTAGTTACTGATTCTTCAGAAGTCACGGAAAAATAGTCCGGCTGTAAAGGTGAAGCCCTGAAGGAGGGGGGCATCAAGGATGATTTTTATTGAGGAGCTCACACAGCATGTGTCTGAAGTCTTCAGGAGCAACTGGCAGGGGCGTTGGGGGTCAGCTTTGGTGCTCTGTAGTAAATAGTAACAGTTCTGGGGTGTGGTTAAGAAGTAACATTGACACACAATTTGATGCTTTTTTTTTCCAGCCTTCCTTTATGGCAAGATTGTCATGAGCTGTGGAGTAAAAAGCGAAGAAGACAGAAGCAGATGGGCATGACTGATGACGTATCCACAATTAAAGCCCCCAGAAAGGACTTGTCTCTCGGCTTAGATGACAGCAGGACCAGCACACCGCAGGGTGTGCTGCCGTCTTCACAGCTGAAACCTCAGGGCAACTCGAACGTAGCACCTGGTCAGTAATGCTTCACGCGTGGGTTGGTTTTCTTCCCTTGTTTTGTGCCTCACGGGGATTATATTGCTCTAATGTTAAAACATTTGTGGCTAAAACGTGAAGATTTATTCGCCTAACTTAACGTGTCCCTGTTAATGGCTTGTGCCAGTGCCGACGCCTCACTGCTCCTGGCACCGCAGTGTGAAGCGGGCTCAAGGTAAGATGAACTTGCGGAGCGAGCGTCAAGTCACATATGCTTAGTGCGTGTCAGGTTTCTCTCTCCTTTCTCCCCTAGTGCAGGAGTTAGTAGAAAGATACAGGGAAACGGCCAAAATTCTAACAGAAGCTCTTTAGCACTGTTTGTAAAATGTGCTTGGGTCACTCTTAATATACGTCCCATTATATTATAGAATCTCAAAGATTGGAATCTTCTGTTGTGCCAGAGAAGACTCGAAGTATGATAAAGAAGGATATCTGGGGGGAAAACAGATTTCTTCCTCTGACTCAATCTGTTACAAGAGTCGGCTTCTTCATGAGAACGAAACCTTTTCAGTGTTGTCGGAAGTGTTATTAAACTCATTCTGTCATTTACTTTTAAAGATCAGTTGGTTGATTAAAACAGATCTGCTGATCAGATTCAACTTTTGGTGGTTGAGTATAAATATAGAGTAGATTAGCTGAGAAAGCTTGAGAAAGATTACCTTTAACGCTTCCCTATGTAATCTGCAAGCTTGTACTTGACCTTGGTCAGACCACATTAAAGCACTGCTGCAGCTTACTTTACAAACCAAAACCAATTGTTATTTGTTGGTCAGAGTTTCATTTTATTTTTTGTTCCCCCTCTCCTTTTTTTAACTGTCACTGTTAAGAAGTGAGAGTTCTGGTTTTGTGAAATAGGAATGAATCCTCTCTGCTCCATTTTCGTCATCATCAGGGGTCTTAAAATAAGAAAATTCCCTTTCTGTAGAGGATTCGGCAAAGTTACAGAATACTTCTGCTGATAGAGACATGAACTGGAAAATGAGGGAAAGTGGCTCTTAGCGTGCAGCAAACAAGCTTGGCTCCTTATTTATTAATGCCCGTGGGTCACGAGAACTTGAAAAAGTCTGTTTCGAGTTAACCTAAAAATAACTAAGAAGTAATAAAAAGTATCTCAAGTTACATCAAGAGAGAAAATAAAAGGATAGCATTAATCACCAGTCTTTCATCTCTTGGAGCTTCTCTTCTATTTGCCTGTTATTCTTATAGAAATTGCTTATCGGTGTAGTATCACTGAACTTACATAGTAGCACATAGCCTCGAGCCTTGTTGTTACAAGTGACTCAGAGAAGCTTGCACAAGAATCTGTGTAAGCCATCACAAGTTAAACTGAAAATTGAAAAAAACAACCGCATCTGTTCTGCTGGTGACGAGTTAATACCCTCTTGTGTGCACATTATAAGCATGCTTCTGTAGGAGTTCTAACTCACTTCCCGAAGTGAGTTAACTTAAAAATGTGATTTGAATAACATACATTTTATGAAAGAGTTTGCAACATCCAGTTGGAATTTACTGCACAAATAAGGTGAAGTCCTTAGGAAATAAGCATTATTTTAGATGAGCAGTGCAGTGAGTAGAGCCCCGAGTTTGGAATCAGAGCACCTGGGTTCTGATCTCAACTCAGCCGCTTACAGAGTGTGACCTTGGGCGAGTTAGTTAGTGTCTCTGGATGTCCGTTTCTTCAGTAAAAAAAAAAAGGAGGGGGTGCCAAGAACATGGCTTTAAGGTTGTTGTGAGGAGTAAAGGACATGAAATGCTTAGAGTGCTGACTCTGTAGCTGTCCTTCTCCTCCTTCTCCTCCTCGTTCCCGTAGCTCCTGCTTCTGTCTAGGGGAGAGGCTTCCAGCCGTAGTCTCGAGTTTCTTTTTTGAAGTAGTTACCCCTGAAGAGAACTTCTTCAAAACAGGCCACAGTTTTTGCCATTGTTTTAACTTACGTGCAATTACATCTTAAACGCCATGAAATTAGAAGTAGACTGAGATGCCTCTTTCACAGTGTTTCTTAAACACTGTCCCACAAATGTACATTTGAATATGGTCACACAGGGCCGTTTTGGGGGACGGGGTGTGCTATGAATTATGGCAATTCTAATTAATACACATTTTGTCTTTAGTAAAAACAGGCCCTGGACAGCAGTTAAACCACAGTGAATTGGCAATTCTCCTAAACCTCCTACAGTCTAAAACAAGTGTTAATGTGGCTGATTTTGTCCAAGTGTTGAACATTAAGGTAAACTCTGAGACTCAACAGCAGCTAAATAAAATAAACCTTCCTGCTGGAATTTTGGCAACAGGTGAAAAACAGACAGATCCATCCACACCACAACAGGAGTCTTCGAAACCCTTGGGAGGAATTCAGCCTTCTTCTCAGAGCGGCCCGCCCAAAGTGGAGACGGACGCTGCGCAGGCCGCCGTGCAGAGTGCTTTTGCGGTTCTGCTGACTCAGTTAATAAAGGCCCAGCAGTCAAAGCAGAAGGACGTGCTGCTGGAAGAGAGGGAAAATGGGTCAGGACACGAGGCGTCACTACAACTCAGGCCACCCCCAGAACCTAGCACTCCGGCGTCGGGTGAGTGTGCCAATGGCAGACCTCCAGCACTGGTGCTCCCACCGTTGTCCTGATGTCGAGGGGCGTCTGTGATGCGTATTGTCCAGCGGCGTTGCTAGTGGACAGGTTCCGAGAATTCCGGGGTCACCGGATATAGGTTGTTTTCTTATCCGTTTACTCCTAGGAGCAGATTCTTTAACAGATTGTCCATGTGTGATATAGCTCATTATGAACGCCATAGCGCTTCCTCATGGAAACCTGTGGTTGAGAAATAGTCTTTTCCTCCAACTGCGACAAGACGATATTGACCAAGGTAGAAACTTTATGTGTACAGGAGCTTGTGTTCTTCAAGCAATAAATAGGTAGATGTGAGATACCTTTGAAAGGTCCAGTGCAATTAAAGTTTTCAGTTACCATAGACTTAAACGGTAGCAGGCAATATTAGTACTTAGATCCCTTTTTCCTTCCTTCTTTCTTTTTTTTCTTTTCTTTCTTCTTTTCTTTTCTTTTCTTTTCTTTTCTTTTCTTTTCTCTTTCCTTTCTTTTCTTTTTTTTCTTTCTTCCTTTCTTTTCTTTTTTTCTGGAGATGGAACTTCTAATGTTCTTTACAACCACCCATAGGAAACATTGACTGTTTTGAACATCTAGTTTTTCATGATAACTTTTAACTCTCTTTTTTGGCTTTGTTTCACTTAGGGCAAGATGACCTCATTCAGCACCAGGATATGAGGATGTTGGAGCTCACACCAGAACCAGACCGGCCTCGTATTCTGCCTCCTGATCAGCGACCTCCGGAACCACCTGAACCACCACCAGTCACTGAAGAAGATCTGGATTATCGGACAGAAAACCAGCATGTTCCCACCACTAGCTCTTCGTTAACTGACCCTCATGCCGGAGTGAAAGCAGCGCTGTTACAGCTGCTCGCTCAGCATCAGCCCCCGGATGACCCCAAAAGAGAAAGTGGTATTGATTACCAGGCAGGAGACACTTATGTACCCACTTCCGACTACAAGGACAATTTCGGATCCTCTTCTTTCTCTTCCGCTCCTTACGTTAGCAGTGATGGTCTAGGAGGTAGCTCTGCCCCACCGCTGGAACGACGTGGCTTCATTGGAAACTCAGATATTCAGCCTCTGGACAACTACAGTACTACTTCATCTCACTCTGGTGGTCCGCCTCAGCCTTCTGCCTTCTCCGAGTCATTTCCCAGTTCTGTAGCTGGATACGGAGACATTTACCTCAATACTGGTCCCATGTTGTTTAGTGGAGACAAGGACCATAGGTTTGAATATAGCCATGGCCCCATTGCCGTCCTGGCGAACAGCAGTGACCCTACGACGGGGCCAGAGAGTACTCATCCTTTGCCAGCAAAGATGCACAACTATAACTATGGTGGTAACTTACAGGAAAACCCGGGCGGCCCCGGCCTCATGCACGGGCAGACCTGGACTTCTCCTGCCCAAGGACCTGGATATTCACAAGGATACAGGGGACACATTAGCACATCAGCTGGCAGAGGTCGAGGCAGAGGGTTACCATACTGAGTATCTGTTTTTCCTCAGGCACATCATTTTTATCTGGAAAGACTTTTCTAGCTGCAGTTTAAGGCAGCAATCCAAGAGACTTGAATAATATTAATTCAACAACAGCTTTATTTTTATGTGGAAAAGGGTCTTGCATATGATAGTTAAAAAAAAAAAAAAGAAAAAAAAACCTTTGCTTAAATTCATGCTGTTCTAAAAACTAGATCTATTGATTGTACATCTTCACAAATTCTAGTTAACAATTTTATTTTGTATTCTTGCAGTTTTAAGTGGATGCTAATCTTAGGGACATAAGAGTCTTTTATGGCCCTCTTGCAGATCTTCTGAACTATGCACATTTGTGCTTTTTTTGTAAGTTTGGACCAACTTTTATGTAACAACCAACCAACCCCTCCCCCCCTCCAGTTTTACAACAATCAGAAAGGGCACTGATTTATTTGGTATTTTTCTTTTTACAAAGCTACCTTAGTCAAAGGTCACTGTCAGTCTTTGCACCTGCTTTCAGTGTTATTGTGAAAGGTGTACTTTGTGCTCACTTCAGAAAATAAAACACAACCTTTCTCTTGATGCAACAGTTTTATAAAAAAAAAATGGTCAACGTTATTTTTGTTTTATTTTGCAGATTATCATAGCCGAGCAAAATGCATTCAAATGAAATAGTGGGTTTTATATGAAAAATATGGGGAGGGGAGGGTAAGTAAGTGCCTTAACAGGTAAGCTTAAGGTCTGAAAAAGCAGTTAACCTTTACACCCATTTGTCTTCTAAAGGGAATCAATACACTGTATTGAAGAGGCAGGGAGCTCTCCAGTGTTTTGGGGCTGCCTTTTCAGTTCCTGCTAGATCCATTCCCTCTGCCTATCCCACTTTCTTCTTTCCTGCCTGTCTTTGGGCTCTGTTACCTTCCACTATCACCTTGTCTTGACAGGAGAGTGAGAGCAGAGAAAGGGACTAGAACTCCAGTCAGGACCTTGTTACTTCCAAGAAGTTCTACAAAGTTACGTCATTTAAGTGGTTGAAAGTAATAGCTCAATGAGAATTTCCGAGTACCATTTTTTTCGGGCTGCCATCCTGTCCCTGTTTCCTTTTGCCTTGGATCATTGGAGGGCAGTAATGTAGAGGCAAGGCTTGAGAAACAGAATTTGCCAAATTCTATTAAAGTTCATGGAGGGGGAGGGGTGGTAAACATCATATCTTAAGTTATGCAATTGCCATTTTAAGAAAAAATTAACTAGAAACATTGCCTAGATTGAATTTATTGAAGCAAAAAAGAAAAAGTAGTGAGAGAAAACCTCTTATCTTCCCTCCTCTACCTTCTGTGAGGTTTATTATGACTTCTGCCAGACTTAGAGCAACGTTAGTTCATTTTAACATTTCTTTTTCCTTTTATTAAAAGCAACAGAATGACGGACTAACCCGTAAGCTGTAATGCTGTCAAGTCTAACTAACTTTTTGTGCACGCTCACGCACACACAGAATTATAATAATTCTCGAAAGGAACCAAAGGTGTAGAACCAGTGTTT
Source organism: Ailuropoda melanoleuca (assembly GCF_002007445.2). Classification (NCBI taxonomy): domain Eukaryota; kingdom Metazoa; phylum Chordata; class Mammalia; order Carnivora; family Ursidae; genus Ailuropoda; species Ailuropoda melanoleuca. The sequence goes on along the minus strand of NC_048218.1, from coordinate 121,468,236 downwards.
CCATTATCACTAAATGGAAAAATAAACTCTGGAAATGAGAGTTGTGCCAATTAACCATTTTGTTTTAACTGTTCTCCTGGTAACTTACTTTTTGATTGGAATTGTAAATTGGAAGAACTGTTTTAGAACGGAAATTGCTCCAGTTCTAAAGTCAGTCCTTTAACCTCCATGCCCTCTATCTGACTTGTGAACCTTCATTTCAAAACAGTATATGGGAAGCATTATAGTTTGGTGACAGTAAGGATATTTTAAAGTGGATATTTTACCATTTTACTGCTATAAAATGAGTTGATGTCAGTTGATCATTTTATTTTTTCAATGGAATTTTTTTTCTTGGGGAAAAAGAAATGAATGGAAAAAAAATTATTTTGCTTTTATTTGAATATTGAGTACTAACAACTTATAATAAAACTACATTGCAGGAAGTGAAGAAATATTTTGAAATTTAGCAAAAATAGCTACAGTATTCAAGTATCTGAAATTTTAATATGGTGAGTCTTAGCGCTTTAGACTTTCCTATAAGTGACAGTATCTAAGTTATTCTTAATAGTCACAGTCGGTAATTCTGCTGACCATAGCAGCTAACCTAAAATTGAAGATATTTATGTGACATGAATAGCCTGTGTTTTAAAAATTAAATATTTTATATAAAATTGAACTGTGTTTGGATAGTTTTTCCAACATTCCAGTTATACATTTATGCTGGGCGAGTGGCTGGGAGGACAGGGAAACTGTTGGCTTGAAATTGGAAATTTGAACTACAGCTTCTAATATTACCCTTAGACATCGTTAATGGTGAGACATACCAATATTTTACGCACCACTTAGAAAAAATGTTGCCAATTCAACAGCAACACAATGCTAAGATGCATGAATTGTAAGATACTCCCCAAATTCAGAGATGTTAGTCTGCGAAAGAATCGATGAAATCGATAGTAAAAATCGTAATGCATCCCTTCCATACCATTTAATACTTGAGTAAATTTGGGTTCATAAAAAGAGCAGGGTTGGAAATCACTAATTCCATAGGTTATAATTGCAGTAATCCCCGAGTATTCTTGAGTGAACTCTAAGGAACATAAAATATTACTTAAGTTTTGGGGAAAGAAACAGGTAAGTCAGATGGCAACTATGAAGATGAAAATAGAAGCCTGACCTACCAAAAGAAGAGATTTTATTGTCTCCCATGGGAAGTTCCATTTGGTATTTCCTGACCCAGCAAGTTCTTCTGCATGCAACTCGAACCTTCAGTCCGTTATTGGTTGGAGCGTTGTAATCACCCATGCAATTTTAAGGGGTTTATTGATGAAAATGATTTGGGGAATGTGCAGTAAGACAATGCTCTAGCTGTGATTCAGGGCTTTGTTCTGTCAGTGAATATACATTCAGTGCCTGCCGAGTGCCAGTACTGGGGACCGGTCAGTACGTTCTAGTACTCGGATACGTCAGTAACCGAGAAAGGCATTAAATCATACGTGCAGTGGGCTGGCAGGCTAGTGGTATTTGCTACTCAGCTGTATCTAAATTATACTTAAGTGAATGTAAGAGATGAAAATGTGAGTGTGAAATTTTAACCAAATTTGAATAGAGAAATAACATCTCAAAAGAAATAGAACAACTGGAAACTCCCTTGACAACAAATTTTAAGTTGCATTTGGCCAGTTTGTAATAGGCCGATCTGCAGGAAATAACCAGCATTTCTTAAGAAAGGTGGAAGGTGGGGCGCCTGGGTGGCACAGCAGTTAAGTGTCTGCCTTCGGCTCAGGGCGTGATCCCGGCTTTATGGGATCGAGCCCCACATCAGGCTCCTCCGCTATGAGCCTGCTTCTTCCTCTCCCACTCCCCCTGCTTGTGTTCCCTCTCTCGCTGGCTGTCTCTATCTCTGTCAAATAAATAAAATCTTTAAAAAAAAAAAAAAAAGAAAGGTGGAAGGTAAAATGGGTTAAATGCTTCCAAACTATTCTCACAGAAACGTGTTAGTCAAAGTTTTGCTGTGTTTGTTGGGAACGTAATCCAATTTTACACAACTTTTCACCATAGGTCGTTTTTTGTTTTTTGTTTTTTGTTTTTTTTTTAATAAACCTGAAATACAAGTTCTGCATGAAGATCTGACCCTTGGGGATACTGGTTTTGGTATTTTTAAAGTCTGAACAGGATGTTCTAATAATCTAATATCATCTGGTCTGTCCCCTCACTTTTATAGCTAAGAAAAAGATTTAGAGATGGGTTGCCTGGACTGTCCCGCTGAGTCTTACCTAAATTCTGCAGAGAATACTTAAATTTTTAACAAGAAAATGGACTTAAAATAGTTACCCGTGTTTAAAATAATTAAATTTAGAACACTCTAACACAAATGGCTTTAAAAAGTCAACTTTAAAAGCAAAAAATAGAGAAAGAGACTCAAAACTCCAGAAAACTTAGTTAGAACCCTATACAGGATGGATAGTTTTTAAAAAGGAGGCTCCTTTTTTTTTTTTTTAAGACAGTAGTTATTTAAATCTCTAACAAATTAGGTAGTAAGACAGAATCTTTCATTTAAATTTGTTTTCCCTTTGTAGGAGGAAAGTCAGCAGCAGGCCTGTAAACATTGCTTTTAAATTCTTTCAAGGTTTTATCATTTCCAGTGGTGTTACAAGGAAGCGACGGTTTCTCATTTACCAAAGCCTCTCCAGATAATTTCTTCAAGTGCTTTTAGTTTAATTAAAGATAAAAACTATTAAGAACAAATTAATAAGTTATCAAGGGATCCAGTTGAAGATGGAGAAAACAGAATTTTGACCATAATGGAAAGAGCTTGTCCTTTGAATCACGTAGACCAACAAATTTTGTGGGTCTTACTCCTTTCGCTGTGTCAAATGTCCTATTAAAAAAGAATTTTTAGTTCTAATTGCATTCAAAATGAGGCCCTGTAAATGAATAACCCCTTGATTTTTTTTTCAGTTAGTCTATTGTAAAGCTGTTGTACTTTTTTGCAAGAACTTTTAGTAAAGTCTTGTAACTGTGAAATCTGATGTGTTTAATATAAGCCATTTGTTTAAAAAAAAAAAGGCTGTAATATGATAGTCTGTAAATAAACTGCCGTAAGAATTCCAGGCCATTTTTAGCCTTGTTTTATTCTTGCTTATATCCAGAACAGACTTTCAGGAATAATCTTATCTGATTGTTACCCATTGTGCCATGTTTTATGGACAAAGCTTAAAACTCAGAACACTTAATTTTCCCTTTTTAGCCTGGTACACATTTGAAAATGTAGGAACACATCCAGTCATAACCATTAATAGTTAGCCTTTGATGGGTGTATATAAATGCGTATCTAATCTGACAACTATGGGTTTATATCACACATAAGTTTGTGGCTGATTTTTTTCAGTTGATAATACATTGTGGACATCCTTCTCTCTCAATAATTACATCCTACCCTCTTTTTAATGGCTGTAAATTATCCCTTTATAGAAGAACCGTAACTTAAAATTTCCTTTTTGTTGGACACAAACTATTTCTAACTTTTCTGTTACAAGTAACAACACGCTGAAAATCCACGTAAATACACAAACACACATGACTTCCTTGGCCTTGGTGGTGGAAGGAATGTACTTAAACCCCTGCTGAGTCTGATTAGCCCAGAAAAGGTCTGCAAGTTCTACGTTCATTCCTATTACTTTCCACTTAGCTCTGTTCAAACTTTAAATCGGCCATTTGGACAGGTGATGGATCATCTTAATGTATTTCTTTGACTGCTAATGAAGTTCATTATTATCTCATGTTAGCCAGGTATCTTTTGTTTTATTAACTATTTATATGTTTAATTACTAGGTGTTTATCTCTGTCGCTTTGAAGAGCTCTTTGTATGAGGAAGATAGCCTTACGTAAACCCTAACGTTAAAAATACTGTATGGTGTGTTTTGAGGTAGGAAAATTTAACAGCGATATATGTAGTCAATTCTCTATTCCTGTGGTTTCTCCTTAGAAAAGATTTCTCCAAGATGATTTTAATTTTCACACGTTTTATTTTACTTCTCTGGCTTTCTACTCTTAGACTTTAATATTAAACCATTTTAGAATTTAGTTGATTAGATGTTGGGAGGTAAGGGTCCAACTTTGTGCTTTCTTTGAGTGGCTAACCTAATTATGCAAACAGCACTGGTGAACAGTGCATCCTAGTCCTGGTTTGTAAATACCATCTAATGCCTTATTTGGGTCTATTTCTGGGCTTTCGGTTACTTTCCACCCTGATTTCTTCTGTTACAAGTTTGCTTGGATTGTATCATCATAAATTATGCATGTCATTGTAGTCTTTTTATCGCTGTATTTTCAATTCTTAGAACAATGTGTGTATAGCACATTGTAGACAATAACGTTGTAGGACGAAACTTAAGTGTCCCTTTTGTGAAGTTTTCTGTTTTCTAGTCTTGCCTGTTTACTTTTCCCTGTGACTATCAGAATCTTTTTGATCACTTTCCCCATGGTATCCTGTTGGGATCTTAACTGGAAACATTGTTTAAATTTACTTTGAGTCTTTCTGTTGAGAGCATAGAATTGGGTTTTTTTGCATGTTCCTCATTAAAAGTTCCAAAATTTTCTTTACCATAGTTCTGATATGTTGGGTTTTTTAAAAAGTTTCCAAAAAATATTTTTCTTGCCTTTAGAAATGGTCTCTTCATCTTATTGTAAGTACTGTACTATTTTAAACTAGTGACTGCATAAGTAGGAAAGCTGTCATGTGGGTTTTTAAAAAACTGGCTACATTAACTATTATGATTTTTAATAATTTTCAGTTGATTGAAGACGCTAATGGGCTTTCTTTTTTCTGATTTTATGAATATCTAATTTTTAGTATTTCACTCCTATGTATAATTTAAAGTACAGATTAGAAATATTATGTTAAGAATATGCATGAAGCCCATTTATTAGGATCAGACGTTAACTTTTTTTTCAAGTGACTTTTCAGTGTCTACCGTTATATTTATATAGATTTTCTCCTTTGAGCTATTGACAATAGATACCAGCTATGTCAGTAGAATCTAAAATTGAGCCACTTATTTAAAATGCTGCTGTATTCTATTGACTAGCCCTGTATTTAGGATTTTGTTTTTATGTTTATGCATAAGAGATAAGTCTGGTTTTGATTAACAGGTTTTGATAGCTTTGCAGAATAAACTGGAAAACTATCTCATGTTTTATTTGATTTAGAATAGTTTATATATTGTGAGAATTATCTGTTTATTGAAGTTGACGCTGTTTTATTTATAACCAGATATACCTGACTCTTCTGGAAGGTGATTTTTTTCAGTTTTTCTACTTTGTGTGTTCTTGCTCTGTTCAGGGTTCTGTTTCTTGAGTACATCTTGGTAATTTTCCTTTTCTGGAAATTCATCATGTGGTCTACCTTGTATTTAAAATATTTTCATGGGGCGCCTGGGTGACTCAGTCGGTTGAGCATGTGCCTTTGGCTCAGGTCATGATCCCGGGCTCCTGAGGTTGAGCCCTACATCAAGCCCCGCATCAGGCTCCCTGCTCCGTGAGACTGCTTCTCCCTCTCCCTCTGCCTGCTGCGCCCCCTGCTTGTGCTCTGTCAAATATATAAATAAAATCTTTAAAAAATAAATAAATAAAAATAAAATGTTTTTAGCATGGGGCGCCTGGGTGGTTCAGTTGGTTAAGCGTCCGACTTCAGCTCGATTTCCAGGTCCTGGGATCGAGCTCCGCCCCCCCCCCATGCTTCTCCTTGTTGGCTCCGCACTAGTCGGGAGTCTGCTTGTACCTCTCCCACTCTCGTGATCTCTCGTGATCTCTTTCTCTCGAATAAATAAATAAAATCTTTAAAAAGGTAAAATGTTTTTAGCATATAGCTGCACTTAATCTTCAGTGTTGTAAATACGTATCTATTATAATGTGTCCTTTTTGTGTCTTCTCTTAGGCTGGCGAAGGTTTGCCCCATCTGCCTCCATCCTTTTGCCACCAGGGAAGAATGATCTAGTACTTATTTTCCCATTTTTTCCCCAGCATTTTGACTTTGATTCCTTTCTTCTACTTCCCTTACTTGTTCCTGCCTCTTGAGGATCCATTATTGATCCACACATTTTTCTTTCTCTAATTCTAAAACCATGTTAATGTTATGAATTCTCTGTTTTCTTCAGCCCATCCCATAGGTTGAGAATGGTGTGCTTTCATTATTGTTTTCTAAATATTTGGTGGCTGCAAATTTGATTGCTGGTTTGATCCGAGGATTATTTAGTATACCGTGTTTCAATTTCCAGGTGGCTGGCTGGATATTTTTTATTTTTTACTTTAGTTTTTTGTTAATGACTTATAGTTCCTATTACATATAGTCAGTGCACACAGCCTGCTTTTGAGAATTTATTAAGGATTTATTTTTAGCCTGATAAGCAAACACATTTTGTAAATATTTCCTAGTGCTCTGGTACAGGGTATGTCCTTTGGTGCAATTTGTCATATAACCATTAAATCAATACTATTAATTGAATACTGCTAAGATTCTCTAGGTCTTTACTATCCATGCTTTACTTCTCTCAAGAAGAAATGTAAATTCTCATACTGCTCTTATGTATTTTTCCTTATATGTCCAATCCTCTTTGTTTTATATATTCTGTGCTCTATTCAGGACTTACAGGTTCATAAGTTCTTAATCTTTGTTCCATTTATTCAAGTTTTTAAAAACCGTTAATTCTACTAGGTCCAGTTTTAATATTATCACAATTACTTGGTCTTTTGTCAGTTTATTTTATACTCTCTTCTTACCTTTTTTTTCCCCCCATGCCATCTTGCTGGCTTTGTTTTTAATCTTTTGCTAACTTTCTTTTTCTCTCTTTTTAAAATTCGTGTTTGGGGGCCTTCTGTTGATTTGTAATGTTCTTATTCAGCTTTAAATGTTTGGAAGATGAATGTAAACCTATTTTTTGGATGAATAACCTCAGGTATAAAGGAGTTACTATAGACCATCACCTATATAAAAAGAAATTGGCCCACTTTCTCTGTATTCTAGCCCTCTATTTTCTTCTGCATTTTGGATAGTAAAATTCATGATTTTAGACTCATTTTAAAAAATAATGATGTTTCAGTTCTGTTACATAACTATTATAATCATTACCTAAACCTAATGTCACATAGAATATTTTGGGATAGAATGTTAGACACGTTCATTTTAAGATCAGGAATGGACAAAGACACCCATTATTAGTTACTACTCAGTATTCAACATTTTGTGGCAGATCTTTGTTACACAGTTAAGAAACAGCTGGGAAAAGGGAGGAAGGAAAAAAAAAGTAGGTTTGGAAAGGAAGAAAAAGCTCTTAGTGGCAGACTGTAGGTCACCAAAGACCAATCTAACAGCATTAATGTGCCATTTGAGAAAGTTGCTAGAAACATTTATACAGAAGAACAAAGGGCCAAGAATAGCCAAGGTAATTTTGAAGAAAGAAACCAAGAATTTGGGTTTGCTCTACCAGACATTAAGTTTGCTGGGACAGTTGGGTATAGACAAGTACAAATATTAAAGTCAAAAAGAGCAAATGTTTAAAATACACATTTTCGTGGGTCTGAATAACAAAAATTAAAAATACTGAGGAAGGGAAAATGCCCTTTGACATAGCAATTCCATTTCTGGGAATCTGTTATTCATAAATAATTTCATTATTTACAACGTAATAAGCATAAATATCCCAAATATCCATCTATTGGAGAAAAAATATTGTTACGGATAAAAGTATAGTAAGATTCCATCTGATTAAAGAAGTACGTCTACATATAGCATATAGAAAAAGATTTTGAAACCTAAAACTGTGGGTTATTATACAGCACAGTGGTTTAAAAGGCAGGCTTCTAAGCCAGCATCAAATTCTGGCTTTACCATGTATTGATCTGTATAATCTTAGACAAGTTATTGAAACTCTGATTCTCAGTTTGTAACACTCGTGAAATGGGTACAATACTGAAGTTTGATGGGTTAAGTAACTGGATAGTGCCTGGTATATAGTAAGTGCATTATGAATATTTGATCTTGTTCCTGGCAGGCTGAGTGGGAGTGGTGAAGGGCTAACTTCCCTTCTTCATTCATGCTTGCTTTTTATCTTAATATCTTCTTGTAATAAAATAAATTTTAACTTGGAAGATATCAAGTTCAGTCAACAAATAATATCCACCCTTGAGGCTTTCCACAGAATATAAAAACTATCTTCAAGTATTTCTGTCTGGTCTCATCTTAAACATCAGAAAGAAGTGATAACGGAGAACTGTGTGTAGCTCAGCCATTCTTTGTAACCTTTAAACACTAACGTTTACTATCATCAAATTCAGAGAAATGATTTCTTTCTCTGTCTCCATTGGAAGAGATAAGAGTAGGCTATGTTTGCTACAAGGAAATGGTCTAAGTCTTCCTACACTGGAACCACTCACTTTGAAAACTGAGGTCTCCATCAGCGCTCAGATTGGCTGTCCCAGGCCACACTTGAATACAAAAGTTTCAGCCTGGGGTGGGCATCAGAGTTACACGTCAGTTTTATTTTTAATTTCACATTTAAACTTTTATGTAAATATAAGATGGATACATTAATAGTAAGTGCATCCAATGCATTTATTTATATATGTTTACACCTATGTAACCACCACCCAGATCAAGATAGACAACATTTCTATCACTCCAGAAGGTCATGCTCCTTCCCAAACAGTACTCCTAGGAACTCCTCACCTAACTTTCACCACCTTTGATTAGTTTTGCCTGTTCTTAAGCTTCATATTAGGGGAGCCAGACGTATATACTCTTATTAACAACTTTGTTCCAATATATTTGATAAATTAGATGAGATCATAACAGTTTAAGACCAGCAGAAGAAGAAATTGAAAAGTCTTATTTCTATGAGAGGAATTGAATCTATAATTAGAAACTTTCCCCCCCCAAAACAAAACAAATATAATTGTAGGCTCAGAATGCTTTGTTAATGAAATCTTCCAAACACGGAAAAAGCAGTGATTCTACACTACTCTTAGAAATTAGAGAAGGAATACAGTCCAACTCATATTATGAGTTCAGCATAATTCTGACAACCCAAACCTGACATGGACTTGACAAGAAATGAGCAAGCCAATACCTCTCATTGAATGTCCCTAACACAATGTTAGAAAATCTGTATTTTAAAAAAACAAAAAACGATGGAGGTATGATGACCAAGTGGAGTTTACTCCAGAAATGCAAGGTTGAGTTAAAATGCATAAATCAATGCAATTTACCACATTCACATAAGAAAAACTGTATCATCTCAGTAAATCCAGAAAGCATGAAGATTAAACATCCATTTATGATAAAAATTCTCAGAAATAGAAGATAACTTCTTTAATTTGATAAAGGGTATCTATTTAAAACCAAAGCTAACATACCTAATGGAGAAACAGCAAACCCTTTCTCCCTGAGGTCCAGACAAGACTAGAATGTTAACTATCACTTCTGCTGGTCAGTATTTTACTACAGGTCAGAGCCATAAGACAAGGGGGAAAAATGTAAAGTTTGGAAACAAAGAAACAAGTATGTCTTTATTGGCAAACAGAAAATACAAAAGAAACTACAAACAAGTTAATTTAGCAAGGAAACTGAATAAAAGATCGAAATGCAAAAATCAATTGTATTTATATATACTAGCACAGTTGGAAAATTAAATTAAGTGAAAAACACTAACATTAATATAAAAAATCAAATATTTAGGACTAAACCCTACAAAAGATGTACTTCTATACTAAAAGCTACAAAACAGGGCACCTGGGTGGCTCAGTCGGTTAAGCATCTGCCTTTGGCTCCGGTCATGGTCCTGAGGTCCTGGGATCGAGCCCCAAGTGGGGCTCCCTGGTCAGCGGGGAGTCTGCTTCTCCCTCTGCCCCTCCCCCTGCTTGTGCTCTCTCTCCCTCGCTCTCTCTCAAATAAATACATGAATAATCATAAAAAAAAACCAAACCAACTACAAAACATTGCCAAGAGAAGTTAAAGGAGACCTAAAAGTATGGAGAAAATGAGCTAGCTTACAGGTAAATATATTAAGCTCACAGATTGGAAGCCTCAGTATTATCGTATCAAGTCTACTCATACTGGGCCATCTATAGATTCAATGCAATCCCAACCCCAGCAGAGGGGTGTGTGTGTGTGTGTGTGTGTGTGTGTGTGTGTGAGAGAGAGACAGAGAGAGAGACAGAATTGACACATCGACATGAAAATTTAAGGGCAAGTGGGAGAGGAAGGAGGATGGCCAAGGAAACCTTGACGAACTTACACTATCAGATCTTCAATGCTTAATGTAAAGTAACAGCTTTTAAGACTGTGGTATTGACACAAAGGTAGACGTGGGCCAATGGAACAGAATACAAGTCCAGAAATAAACCCCCACATACGCATTCACCTTCATGTAATTCAATGAGATAAAGTAATCATTTCAATAAATGTTGCTATAGTAATTGGTACCCATGTGGGGGAAAAAATGAAGCTTGAGTCCTGTATCATATCGTATCCAAAAGTTAATTCGAGATAGATCATAGGCCTCAATGCGAAAGATTGAAAAAGCAAAGCTTATAGAAAACGAGATTTGTTGTGACTCTGAACAAAACACAAAAGCACTAATAGTACTTCATTAAATTTAGGAAGAAGGTCATGTTTTCTTGTAGTTACTCTAAGTGGTATCCTCAGATCCAAGTAGAATTCAGAACATTTAAGTACTTCTACCATCATCTTGATAGTTCGTAGAATGGCCTTAGCTAATATTTTACTGGTGGCTTTCAGCTTTTTATCAAAAGACACTATAGGAAACACTCATGAAATTTTTACTGCATTTGCTGTAATTCCTCAACCAACGCTCCGGTGTCTACTGTGTCAGGCACGGTTCTAAGCCCTTTCTAAATATTAACTTATTTAATCCAAATAAGTCTTAGGAGCTGGATACTAGTCACAAGTACATTTTACAGAAGATGATGCTGGTGAAGAAACATTAAACAAGTGGCTCACAGTCACAATCTATTATGGGCAGGGTTGGGGTTTAAACCAGCCATAACAGAATACCACAGGCTGGGGGGCTAACATTTAAACAGAAATTTATTTCTCCCACTTCTGGAGGCTGGAAGTCCCAGATTTATCTGGGACCTTTAGGTCCAGCAGGTTTAGTTTCTGGTAAGAGCTCTCTTCTGACTCGGAGATGGCCACCTTTTCCCTATGTTCTCACATGGCCTTTCTCTGAGTGTGTGAAGAGGGAAAGAGAGAGGGACAGAGAGAGAAAGAGGGAGGCGGCATGCAAGCTCTCTGGTATCTATTCTTATAAGGACACTAATCCTAGCGGATCAGGGGTTACTCTAATGACCTCATTTTAACCTTAACTACTTCCTTACTCCGTATTTAGCTTCACTGGGGGTCAGGGCTTCAGTTTATGAATTTGCAGGGGGGGGGGTGATGGGACACAAACATTCAGTCCATAACAGTCAGTCTTGCTCCAGAGTCCATATAGAAACAAATAAAAACATTTTCTTGAAGAAACTGGCGCAGGGAGAAATTAGCAGTGAGCACACTCTCCTCCAAAAATGTGTGTATGTTTTTACAAGTTCAGTAACAGCATGGGAACACAGGTCCCCGTGTCCCAGAAGTTTTTAGAAATTCTTGGAAGATAGAAAGCAAACGGAGTTCGGAGAAACTTGAATAGAAAACAGTGAAAACACAGGGGAGACCACACGGTGAGAAATTTTGGAGACATTCCAAGCTCAGAGCCACTCAATACAGAGCCTTCTGATGCCAGTGGAATTGGTTTGGCAGAAAACTACTCAAAGGGAATCTACTTAAAATGGCGCGGGGGATGGATTCTATAACGGGAAGGAAAGTTTGCCTGGTAACTGATCTTTAATGATTATGAAAGCTTGAGAATAAATGGATTACATTTATAGCTAACAAAATCCATTATAATGGCAACTACACTGTTTTTAAAAGGATACCAATGGAATTGCTTTGTCTTTTGTGATGTAATATTTCTCAGGAAGCAGTGTGGCAACACAATGAGACACCCTTCATTCCAGGCTTCATTTTTGTAATCACTTCATCCCTCTGACTTTCTCCTTCATGATATCTGGCCTCCAAGCAATTTGAAACGACAGCCTTGGGTAGGAAGGAATCATTCATAATCCCATAGTTTTGAGAAAGGCATAGTAGAGTCTATCTTTTTTCCGCCATCTTATCTCGTCTTACAACTTCCACCTCCTGGGGCAGAGACTCCAGCTTTTCAAGCCGCAGGGTCTTCACTTGCTGGCCGTACCTAGAAAGGACTTGTGCTTTTAGACAGGTCACCTCTGGCTGGATGCAGCTCTTTCGTGTGGGCTACAAGAAATAGCCAACATATTCCAACATCCTAATTTTTTTTCCTTATCATTTTCCTTAATACTACCTTCCTGAAGGTGCACAATGAGTGTCCCAATGTGTAAGGTAACAACCCAGCCAAAGGCAAGGGTCATCCAAACCTGGAACAGTGGGGAACACGTTGTTCAATTTTCTACCTCCTTCACCTTGCCAGTTATATACACCACAGGAGGTGCTGCCTGAAGCACCCCACTTTCTTTAACCACATTCTCTATCAGGTCTGCATGTTTTGGTTGCACATAACAGAAACTCCAGCTCAAAGCTGCATAAGCAATAGGGACACTTATTTTCTCACATAAATCCAGAAAAGGTTAAGCTTCAGACATGGTGTCAGGACTCCTTTATTTCCTTGTAGTTTTCTTGGTTGTGTCCTTCTCTGTGCATTGGTTTCATTTTCAGTGGGGTCGCAAGCCTGTTGTGGCTGTTCCAGTATCACAGTCAAACAGGAGCAGAAGGATCACTCCTTAAGAATTACATCTCATTAGCCAGAACTGAGCTATATACACACTGCCAATTCAACTACTGAAAGGAGCAATGAGATTACCATGGTTAACAGAATGTTGAAGAGTCATTTCTTATTAAGCATTCATTAAAAAAAAGAAAAAGGCGGAGCCTGGGTGGTTCAGGTGGTGAAGCTTCTGCCTTCGGCTCGGGTCATGATCGCAGGGTTCTGGGATCCAGCCCCACTTCGGGCTCCCTGCTCAGTGGGGAGTCTGCTTCTCCCTCTCCCTCAGCCCCTCTGCCTGCTTGTGCTCTCTCTCTCTCTCTCAAATAAATAAAATCTTTAAAAAAAGAAAAAGAAAAAGGCTGACAAAAGTAAGAATCAGAGTTCTTGACTGTTAAAAACATGATTGTAAACAAAAAAGTGGATGGTTCTAGAACCGAATCTCTGCAGCTGAAGATCAAATCAGTGAGCCTGAGTATCAAGCTGGGAAAGGCTGGGGATGAACCTCCCCAAAATTCACCACGAAAAATTTAAATGAAGAAAAGTATGAAAAAATTGAGTAGGAACATAGATAAAGATATCCTGCTATTCATCTGATAGGAATTCCAAAAGGAGAAAACAGGGAGAATGGAGAGGAAATAAGCAAAAAACGTATTAGAAGAAAATTTCCCAGAGTTGGAAGAGGCAGGAGGCTTCTAACTGAAGAGGCCCGGAGCAAGACGTTTGGTAACAGATTCACACGTGAAATCCACCAAAGTAATATCTCAGAATTTTAAATTTTATTGGAACTTTAGATTATTTATGTTGAGGAAATAACAGAGACTGTCAATAAAAGAGAGAATCAGCCTGCCGTCAGATCCCTCACCACTAACACTGATGCTAAAAGCTACGGCCAAGTCTAAGGGAAATAACTGTGACCTAAGAACCCCATCCTTGGTATGTTCAGGTATAGTTGTGTCCCCTGGCCTTCCTGCTTGGACTGATGCCTGGCTCTTCCAAGGACACCGACTGCCCTGCCACCTTCTCAAGTGACAGCTGTTTTCTCTCCCTTGTACCACTGGGCCTGGGATCTAGTTAGGTTTTCTTCTTGACTTTCATGCTTGGTTTCAGACTGCTCTTATTGCCTTAGAAGGACATGGTTTCGACTCATGTCATCAGACTGTTTCACTCGATTCTCCCATCACTGTTACTTTACTGACCTCTGAGTTATTCTTCCCTTCTCACCCTCCCCTCCCCACCCCACTCCATCCCCTACCCATTCTTTGAGAATTTTAATTCCTGGCTCACTCACTGTTGCCTATTTCTAATCTTGATTTCAACACAAGGATAATCCGGCAAATCTTGGCTTGTTTCTCGACCACGTTTCCAGCATACTGCTTACACTGCTCTTTGAAACCCCTCCTAAGCTGCAGCTCACTCCCCCGCGTACTGGGGCGCTGGCTGTCTGCTTCACTCGAATCTCCCCCTCTTCTACCTCTTCAGCTGCCTTGGGCACCCCATGCTTTCCTGTACTCACTTGAAAAAATGAAAACTCTGTTTAGACCCAAGCTGCAGAAAAACTGTTTAAATTCACTCTGCGCCCGCATGCATGCAGCTGAACATAGTCGGAAAAACCAACCATGCGGACCAGTTTCACTTTCCTTCATGATCGCGTCTCACTGTGGGCCCATGAGGCTCTCCTACTATGTAATCAGTTCTAGAACACACACATCTTCACAGTAAGTATCTCCGGAATGCGGGTGTGTCTTACGGGTGCCGCTACGACACGTCGTGCTTTAACTGGCGGGGTTCTCCTTTTCTGTGGTTCCTAAAATATTGGTGTGTCTTTCAATGAGTGGCATTTTAGATTTGATGAAGTACAGCCTGATTCTCTAGTCCTTCCACATGGTCACTTTGCGCTCCTCTCCTCTCCCCTCAAACCGCCAGTACTTCTTCCTATATTAGTTGCTGGAGCTGCCAGCGCTGCCTTCTTGCCGTGTAATCATGTGGTCTTTCTGTGTGTGCCCATGTGTCATACCCATGTGCCCAAATCTCCTCTTATCTGGACACACGTCATATGATTAGGGCCCACACTGACAGCCTCATTTTAATGAAATCACCTCTGTAAAGACCTAATCTCCAAATACAGTGACATTCTTAGGTACTAGAGGTTAGGACTTCAACATGGGAATCTTGAGAGGACACAAAGGAGCCCATAACACTCTCCCATTCTCACTTTCAGTTGATGACATCGTTCCCTATTTTACAGATACAGAAATGAGAAATTCCTAAGTTCCTGCCACATCACCTCCACTTTTCACTAATCACCCCCATTTCATTAACTCCTTTCCTGTTACCATGGATAAACTATCAGGACTTCCAGAAAATCTCTTCTTGCCAAACCAGGAACTTCCCTCCGGCTCACCTCTCTCTCCTGCGTTATCAATTTTTCCCCATTTAAACTCTGAGGGTACCATTTTTTGGTTTTGTTTTGTTTTCTTGTGTTCTTCTCTATCTCCAGCCTCTAGAAATGTGGCTGGCACACCATACAAACTCAACATCCAATGAACAAATACTGATTTTATATGTAAAAAGGAAACCCTTCACCAGAAGTAGAATTATAACAATATATCAGATAAGACAATAAAATTACACAAAGTTAAGTCAGTCTGTCCAATAAAGAACACTTGGTAGGGAAAAAGCCTCTGTGTTCATCTCAGATATTATCATATACCAGAGACAGGAGATTCAGAGAGAACAACGGCTGATGAAAAACATCACTTTACCGTCCAGATAGAGAGACTTTGCTATTCTTTTCAATTAGGGTATGTTATATGTGTGTTTTCATTTCTTTCCCATCCTAATGGAACCCTTCCTTCCTCTCTTCCTCTTCCTCGCTCCTCTTTCTCTTCCTCCCTTCCTGCCTCCCTCCTTGGTTCCTTCTTTCTGTCATCCTTCTTCATCTCCTCCTCTTCCTCCTTCTAAGTGTAAATAACCTGTCTCTTTCCACCACTGCATATCGAGTGTGGTGAATTGGTTAGGTATGTGATTCAGTCTCTTTGTCATAAGGAGTTGTACTGTATCAAACCTGAAAAGAGAAATACAGATCATCCAGAGCTTTTCTGAACTTCAGTATGAATGAATCAGGACACAGAGTCGTCTCTATAAAAAGATGTGTTTTGTCAGATATGGTAGCTACATTTTATCAGGTGTGTCTACTTTAAAAAGCACGTGTGCTGAATGCAATGAATCCTGAATCGGATCCTAGAACAGAGGATCAGTAATGGAAGACTGATGAAATCCAAAGTCTGCAGTTTAGTATTCTTAGTCTTTACAAATGTGCTGTGGTTACGTAAGATGTTAACATCAGGGAGAGTTGTGTGGAGTGTATATAGGAACTCTGTCCTATCCTTACAACTTCTCTGTAAATCTAACATTAAAAACATAAACCCCAAACAGTGTATGTATAAAGAAACCTATATATGGCAACTGGGCTGCCGGGAGATGGAATGTCTTCTCTTACTTAGCATTCATTTTCCCTTTGTCAAGAATATTCTGCCTTCTATTAGGAAGCTATGCATTCCTCCACTCTCAGTCTTCATGATTCAGAGCCACTAACCGTCCTTTGTGTCTGCAGGTGGCGAGTGCCCCAGGCGTGACCTACAGATCAACACCACATTCTCTGAGTCACAGTTACGGCTTCAGGGATGGACATGTCACTCAATCAGTGCCTGTGAGACTCAATTCCAAGACTCTTGTGAAACTGTTAAGAAGGTAGGATCTCTCCTTTCCACTGGGGGTGCTAAGGGTTGTATCAGCCTTGCTGTCATGAAGCAAGTCTGCTGGAAAATGGCACCAACACAGAAAAGAGCAGAACAACCAACCAACGGGAGCAAACCCAGGAACTGGTAACATTACCTAAGCTCCTTTATCCAGCCAGCCTTGGACTTGGTCAATAAAGTACATTTGCTGTGTAGGTCAATTTAAGTTGGATTTCCTGAAACTTGCAACTTGAATCCAGACTAGTATAAAATTGTCTAACTATAGTGGGTTACTACTAACCTGTTCATCTAGTATAATACCTTTTTAAAAAAGTATTTGTGCATATAAAATCTTTGGAAAGATTTAATCCGCTAACTGGATTAGGGTCACAAGACTTTTACATCCTGCTTTACACATTCCTGAATTGTTGGGATTTTTCATAAGGAACGTATGTTATTTCTGTCATCAGAAGTAGCAAACATTAACCAGAACTGCTGTCCTATGAAGTATCTATGATAAAGAAAACAAAATAAAAAAACTCAACCTTAGTTATTTTAATTTGCCTTGTTCAGTTAGTTTAACTAATTCAAGTCATAGACTGAGACACTAAAATTTTTTCCTTAATAAATGCCATACAGCTGAAAGTGATAAACACTTTGCTCATGACAGTATACAGAATTTTGTATAGGTATGAAAAACATGTGGCTTTTGAGAGAAAACTCTAGCAATGTACAAACTTTTATTTTGTTAACATCTATTCCCTATAGCTTTGATTTTTGGTCCAATTCATTTTCTAGGGTTATGAATTTAATAGCATAGTACATAGTACCAAAATTTGAGATGAAGTTTGTCATTGTTTTAAAGTCAGGATTCATAATACAGTATTATCCTTCAACGGGAATTTCATCACACATTCTATAGGCTCATGTAGTGATGTTAATTACATTACAGAAAAAAAAAAACCCATCACAATTTTGTAATTAAACTTTGTTGAATTACAAAATTGGTCCTAACATGTAGAATGTTAACCAACAAGAATTCCTTTATATCTACATATCTGGGGAATATTCAGAAGAGTTACTTAATAGATTCCAATCCTAGCTTAAAGAGTGACGTCCCCCATCCCTGGCCCAGCATTTCCTGAGTGACATTAAAAGCGTTTACTAAGGGACAACATGTATACATTTCTCTGCTAATCACTCAGAACAAAGGTCACAAACTGATGACCCAACGTGGGGATTCAGCTTATACGTGGTTTTCTTTTACTCAAAGTGCTTAAACATTTAAAGAATTAGTTTGAAACTGGGAGGGTTTTTGTAAAAAAGTCCAGATTCTAGGAGTCATTTGAAAAATGGGAAAACGTGGCGTCATTGCACTTCTGCATCAGGCATTAAGTACAAACTTACAAAGTGATTAATTTCTCAGCTTCTGTCACATGTAAAAGCAGGTCAGAAAAAGATGGCAAGAGAAATGTCTCTTCTTCTTGCCCCTCCAATCCTTTCTCTCATAGCTGAATGTCAAAGGTGCTTCAGCAACACAGAGCTCACTGTTCTACAAGAAGTATTAGGGATTCTGACTTCCAAAGGATTAATAACAATTTAAAAGATCAAAGGGAATGGTAATATGCACTATTTATTTAAATGTTGTTTCAGCAGCATCAAATTACAGATCTAGTATGTTTAAAGGTCATTTGATAAAATCAAAACAAAACAAATGAAAAGCATGCTGATACTTTCTTATGGTGAAAACTTACCCTAATTATAAAATAAAAAAGAGCAAATGAAATTTGAGTACTAGATACTAGGTATTTATCCAAAGGATACAAACATAGTGATCCAAAGGGGCACATGCACTCCAATGTTTATAGCAGCAATGTCCACAATAGCCAAACTATGGAAAGAGCCCAGATGTCCGTCGACAGATGAATGGATAAAGATGTGGTGTATATATACAATGGAATGTTAATCAGCCATCAAAAAGAATGAAATCTTGCCATTTGCAATGATGTGAATGGAACCAAAGGGTATTATGTTTAGGGAAATAAGTCAGTCAGAGAAAGACAAATACCATATGATTTCACTCATGTGGAATTTAAGAAACAAAACAGATGAACATAGGGGAAGGAAAGGAAAAAATAAGATAAAATCAGAGATGGAGACAAACCAAAGGAAACTCTCAACTATATGAGACAAGGGTTGCTGGAGGGGAGGTGGGTGGGGAGATGGGGTAACTGGGTGATGGGAATTAAGGAGGGCACAAGATGTAATGAGCACTGGGTGTTATATGCAACTGATGAATCACTAAATTCTACCTCTGAAACTAATAATACGCTGTATGTTAAATTGATTTAAATTAAAAAAAAAAGAAATTTTGAGTGTTAGAGTCATGAAACCCCACCAAGTATATTTACCCCAGACAATATGGTCACCTAAAGAAAAATAAAATTTTGACAGTTTCCTTTGACTCTTGTTACTCTAGCCTCATAGGCATTGGTTTTTGGTGCTCTTTCTTCAACAAGTCTTAACTATTAAAAAGTTAGTGACCTATCAGGATTTGGATAATCTATATGGCCCAGACATTCACTGATACTGTATGGAGAGGTAATGAAAGTTGGTCTGTATGTAACAACTTCAGCCTTGCAGGATTATCTATCTGTTCTCTTCCCATTCCTCAATCCCCATTACAAGAGCAAACTAAGAGGGATTTCCAGGTAACAGCAAAACTTTACTTTTAGTATCTCTACGGATTGTTACATCTAACCAATCAGAGTTCAAGGCATGAAACAAAATACACTGTATTTATTAAGTGGGAAGGTTCTCCTAACACCACTAGACACCTGAAGGAACAGGACCTAAGTTGGGCCCTGGAATGCTCTCTGAAAATACAGAAGTCGTCCATAGGGAGCTGAGGGCAGACTAGAACTGGAGATACTACCAGCAGCAACTGCATCTAGATAACAGGAAGACAACTGCATCCAGGCACTAGGGAATAAGATAGAAGGCTGGCAAATGAACCTTGGAATCTTCTCAGGAAAACCACAATCTTTCTAAATAGTGGCACACTGAAGACGACTCTGGCTTACTTCTGCTTCCCAAATCTTGGGCAAGAGTATCTAACTGGCAAAACCAGATTTCAATTCAGAAATTGGGTGCAGGGGCGCCTGGGTGGCACAGCGGTTAAGCGTCTGCCTTCAGCTCAGGGCGTGATCCCGGCGTTATGGGATCGAGCCCCATATCAGGCTCCTCCACTATGAGCCTGCTTCTTCCTCTCCCACTCCCCCTGCTTGTGTTCCCTCTCTCGCTGGCTGTCTCTATCTCTGTCAAATAAATAAATAAAATCTTAAAAAAAAAAAAAAAGAAATTGGGTGCAAAAGAGTCGGAGTATTTAAAAAAACAAAACGGCTTTCCAACAACAGAAGGTGAATGTAAGTTGAACGCCAATTGAAGTATTTTCTATATACATGTTTTTACTATTTAATTTGTGTTGAATGATTTTTGCAAATGTGTATTTAAAGGTATAGAGAATTTAGGTGTTCCAGTGACAATTCAATTCTAGGCATTGGCACTTAACACAGATTATATATAAGGTAATGGGACTGAGAGAAAAACAAAGAAGAAATAATACCTTCTCTCACACAGAAGTGAGCTGTAGGACTAATACAATAAGCCTCCTTATTCCTGGAATCCATCCACTTTCAGCTCCCCTGTCACTATCTTAATGCAATCATGACCATCTCTGACCCTGATTATCTCAGTGGCTTACTAAATGGTCTTCAAGAATCTATGGTCAACTCTGTTTTCCACACTGAAGTCAAAGTAAAAAAAAATTTAAATTAACAGACTTTATTTTTCTCACTTGAGGTTCACAGAAAAATGAATAGAAAACACAGAAAGTTCCCACATACCCCCTCATCCTCCCTCTATCCCCATTTCCCCTGCTATTAACATCTTGCATTAGTGTGGTACACTTGTTACAGCTGATGAGCCATTATCAATACATTATATAACATATAAGGTCATAGATTAGAGTTCACTCTTTGTGCTGTACATGCTGTGGGTGTGGGTCAGTATATAATGACACATATCCACCATTAACAGCACCATACAGAATAGCTTCCCTGCCCTAAAAATCCCGTGCTTCACCTACTCATTTGTCCCTCCATCTGTCAACCCCTTCCAACTTCTGACAAACCACTGGTTTTTTAACTGTCTTCCCAGTTTTGCTTTTTCCAGAACGTCACATTGGTGGAATGATAGGATGTGTAGGTTTTTCAGACTGACTTCTTTCAGTTAGCAATATGCTTCTAAATTTTCTCCTTGACTTTTCGTGACTTGGTAACTTATTTCTTTTTATTGCTGGGTAACTCCATTGTATAGATGTACCACAGTTTGTTACCTATTGAAGGATGTGTGGTTGCTTCCAAGTTTTGGCAATTATGAATAAAGCTGTTATAAATACAAATGTGCAGGTTTTTGTGTGGAAATGTTTACAGCTCATTCGTGTAAATACCAAGGAATGTGATTGCTGCATCATTTGATATGAGATTATTTAGTTTTTTTAAGAAATTGCCACCATTTTGCATTCTCCCTAGCAATGCATAAAGATTCCTGTTGCTCTATGGCCTTGGAAACATTTAGTGTTGTCAGTGTTTTAGATTTTAGCCATTGGATTAACCATTGTAACAACAGTATCTCATTGTTTTGCAAATGTTTTCTCCCCATTCATGGCTTGACTTTTTGTTCTCTGAACACTGGCAGAGAAATTTTCAATGTTAATGAAGTTTAACTTACTTTTTCTTTTATGGATCATGCTTTTAGTGTTGTATCTAAGTCATCACCACAGCCAAGGTTAACTGAATTTTCTTATGTTATCTTCTTTTATAGGTTTGTTTTACATGTAAGTCTATGATTCATTGTTAATTTTTTTTGAAAGGTGTACTTCTAGATTCACTTTTTATGGCCTGTAGATTTCCAGTTGTTCTAGTGCCATTTGTTGAAAGACTGTCCTTTCTCCACTGAATTGCCTTTGACCCTTTATCACTTGACTGTGTTTGTGTTGGTCTATTTCTCGTGCCTGTATTCTGCTCCATTGACCTGTGTCTATTCTTTCACCAATATCATAGTTCTGGTTACTGTAGCTTTATAGGGAGTCTTGAAGTCTGATAGTGCCAGTTCTCCAACTATGTTCTTCTTCAATATTGTGTTGGCTATTTTGCTTTTATAATTAAAATTTAGTCTTTTGCTTATTAAATTCAATTAAGCTTTAGATTGATTTGTCAATATTTGCACAATTATTTCTTGGGATTTTGATTGGGACTGCATTGAATCAATAAATCAAATTGGGAAGAACTGATATCTTGACATTATTGAGTCTTCCTACCTGTGTACATGGTGTATCTCCATTTACTTTGTTTTTACCAGTTTTGTAGTTTTCCTCATAGAGATCTTGTACATATTTTGTTAGATTTATACTTAGTTTTGTTTTGGTTTTTTTGGGTGCTAATGTAAGCCATTTTGGATTTTTAAAAAAGATTTATTTATTTATTTATGGGGGGGGGTAAGAGCAGGGGGTGGAGGTGGGTAGGCAGGGGGAGAGGGAGTCCCAAGCAGATTTAGTGTGGAGCCTGACTTGGGGCTCAATCTCACAACCCTGAGATCACCACCTGAGGTGAAACCAAGAGTTGGCTGCTCAACTGACTGTGCCATCCAGGGATGCCACCATACTGGATTTTTAGGTTCAAATTTTAATATTCATTGCTGTATATAAGAAAGCAATAACTTTGACATATTAACTTTGTATACTGCAAGCTTTTTGTGATTGCTTACTTCAGTTTTTTGTTTTGTTTTGGATTGTGATTTTTTTTTTTTAAAGGTTTTATTTATTTGACAGAGATAGAGACAGCCAGCGATAGAGGGAACACAAGCAGGGGGAGTGGGAGAGGAAGAAGCAGGCTCATAGCAGAAGAGCCTGACGTGGGGCTCGATCCCATAACGCCGGGATCACGCCCTGAGCCGAAGGCAGACGCTTAACCGCTGTGCCACTCAGGTGCCCCTGGATTGTGATTTTCTATAGACAATAGTGTCATTTGTAAATAGGGTTTAATTTCTTTTCAGTTTGTATGCCTTTTTTTTGTGGGGGGGGGACTTCCAGTACATTGAAAAGCGATGATGAGAGGCAACATCCTTGCCTTGTTCTTAATCTTCATTGAAACCTATTTTCTCACCATTTAGTATGATACTAGTTGTAGGTTTTTGTAGATATTCTTTCTTAAATTGAGAAAGTTCCTTTCTATTCCTAGTTTGTAGAAAGTTTTAATCATGAATGGGTGCTGGATTTTGTCAAATACTTTTTCTGCATATATGATAAGATCATATGATTTGTCTTCTTCAGCTTGTTAAATATGATGAATTACATTGATTTTTGAATACTGAATCAGACTTGCATATCTGGAATCGCACTTGTTCATGGTATATAACTTTTAATATATTGTTGGATTCAATTTGCTAATATTTTGCTGATGATTTGGTATCTCTATTCATGATAATGGTGTTCAGTATTCCTATCTTGCAATCTCTGTTTGGTTTTTGTATTTGGGTGATTCTGGCATTATAGAATGAGTTAAGAGGTCAGAGCGCATTTTTTATTACAAAATATTTTGAAGAAATGAGGAAAATAAAACAAACATGTATACCTCATAGCCAGTCTTAATAAATCTTAGTATTTAGTACTTAGTAGCTTATAATACACACCCACCTACCCAGCCACTGAAATTCATTTGAAGCTTATATCCCCCTATCCCAAAATTATTACTATCATGAATAGTAGTCCTTACTCTCATTCATGCTTTTATAC
This sequence comes from Ailuropoda melanoleuca, assembly GCF_002007445.2. Taxonomy (NCBI): domain Eukaryota; kingdom Metazoa; phylum Chordata; class Mammalia; order Carnivora; family Ursidae; genus Ailuropoda; species Ailuropoda melanoleuca. The sequence goes on along the minus strand of NC_048218.1, from coordinate 121,444,813 downwards.
TACTTTACTTTATTGTTTGGTAAACTTTTAAATTTTCATGTAAAGAATATTAAGAATATCACTAGCTTTTATTTTTTTGCTCTTCTTTATGTAAGATTATTTTGGATTTATTAATATTGTGTCATGTAGCTCTCATTAATTTGATTGCTGAATTCTATTACATTTTGCGAATTTACAACTTACTTAAGTAACCTTTTTCCTATTGGTGGTCATTTAGATTATTGCCAATCTTTTGCTCTTACAAATATCACTGCATAGAACATTCTCAAATTTATCTCTGCAAAGATACAAGAGCAAGTATTTTTCTAGGTTATATATTGCAGAAGAAAATAATGTTCATGTTTTAATTCTCTATTTTATTTGCAAAAATAATTTCTGCAAGGAGGTTTTCAGATACTTTATTCAGTAAGAGATTTAAATATATTTTTATGTTGAGTTCATTGTAAAAACAATGAGATCATGGTCAGCAGGTTATTATGTAAAGTTTGTGAGCAAATCCACCTACCACAACTTTAGGTAAATAAACATAAATTTTATGCACAAATATTTTTAATAGTTAACTTTTCTATAACCTCATGTTATTGGTAATAATCCTTGGAGGACAATAATAAATACAAATCTTAAGAATATTATAGGAATGTCTTTGGTCTTCTGAGTGAACAAACACAACATTTAACTTACAATTTATAACTGCTCTGCAAATATTCTCTAACTTTAAAAAAACTTTTCTAAACATATTTGTATTCTCCAAGTACTTTCGACAGTTTCAGAAAGCTTTCCTATTACAACCTTTTCTGACTTTGGCTAATGATCTCAGTTACAATTTTAGACAAGTTTGAATTACACTAACGATAATAATTTTGTTCCACAATAGCTAGATGTGGACTTGCTGGGTTTCAGGGCATTGAGCATCTTTAGCTTTGCTATATCGCCAAATGCTCTGCAAAGTGGTTCTACCATATTATACTTTTTGTGAGAACTCATGTTGATGCTCTGACAACTTTGTGTTGCTGTCAAAGTGTGATGTGATAGCTTACTGTGACTTCATTTTATATTCTTATAATTACTAGGGACTCATGTACTTATTGTCCATATGGATTTGCTCTTCTATAATTGTCTTTCTTGGCTCATTGAGTTTCTTGACTTTTTCATTGAATTGTAGGAATTCTTTACATATTCTAGATATAATTTGTTAGTTACGCATGTTGTAAAAATCCCATTTTTAAAAAAGATTTTATTTGTTTATTTTGGAGAGAGAGTGAGAGAGAGCAGGGGGAGAAGCAGAGGGGAAGGTAGAGGGACGGGGAAAGAATCTCAGGCAGACTCTCCACTGAGTGTGGAGCCCAATGCGGCACTTGATCGCATAACCCTGAGATCATGACATGAGCTGAAACCAAGAGTCAGAAGCTTAATCAACTGAGCGACCCAGGCACCCCCCCTTCCTTTTAAAAAGATTTATTTATTTTAGAGAAAAAAATCCCATCTTTTAACTTTGTTTATAATGCCATTTGTTGAGTTTTTAATAGTCAAGTTTGTCAACATTTTATATGGTTTTCCTATTTGCTGTAACAAGTCCTTCCCTGGGGCGCCTGGGTGGCTCAGTCGGTTAAGTGTCTGCCTTTGGCTCAGATCAACGATCCCAGGGTTCTGGGATCAAGCCCCGAGTTGGGCTCCCTGCTCAGTGGAGAGCCTGCTTCTCCTTCTCCCTCTGCTGCTTCCCTGCTTGTGTGCTTGCTCTGTCAAATAAATAAATAAAACCTTAAAAAAAAAAACCCTTCCCTATTACAAGTTCATAAAAAAAAATGCTTCTGCTTATGTTTTCTTCCAGTTTTTGTGTGTGTTTGTTTTACTGTTCACATTTGGGTCTTTATTCTACTTGAAAATTTGCTTTTGAATGGTGTAAGGATCCACTTTTACTTTTTTTCATAAGTCTAAATATTTGACTTGTTAGCACTTATTGTCTGTCCTTTCCCCAGTGACTTGCAGTGCTATCTTAACCATATATCAAGTTTCTATAAATGTGTGAGTTTCTGAGGTCTCTACTTTTGTGTCATTAGTCTGTTTATTCCTGCACCAGTCATTAGTTTTTTTTTTTAATCTGGTAGAGCAAGTCTGCTTACATTTTTCAACATTATTATGACTAATCTTGACCATTTCCTCTTCCATATAAATATTTGGATCATTTTGCAAGGTCTATAAGGATTATTTTGAGATTTTTATTGGACTGAATTTATAATTTAAGAATGGGCATATTTACAGTATTGTCTTGCCATCCATGAATAAACTCTCCATTTAGTCATGCTTTTTAAAAAGTTCTTCAAAAATGCTTTTCAGTTTTCTCTGTAGTTTCACCCCTACAAGATTTATTGCAGCTTGCTATGGACAATGCGCCATTTTTACCTACTGTCTTCCTTGGTTGGTGTAATGCTGTAACTGTATGTTGCTCTTGGATCCAGAGCAATAGTTTAAAAGTTTGCCTCCCTTGGAGTTGTACACTGACATCATCTGCAAATAGGTTTAGTTTCTTCTCTCCCTTTACAACTCTCATACCTCAGATGTCTTCCGTTCCCACTTCTCAAAGACTTTTGTGTAGTTTTAAGAAATGCTTTGTCTTCGCCTAGTGAGTTATTAGTATAGATCCTCTCCTTTAATCAGGTGTTAACATAGAAATAAATTTCCAGATGCCAAAACATCATTGCAATCCTGATACACACACTGTTAGCCTTTTCTTCACTTTTCTTTTGTTGGGTAATTGCTGAATTGTGATCTTATTAATGATTTTTGATGATTATATTCATAAGTTAAAGATTGTAAAATTTCCACATATAGGTCCTTGGTCAGGCTTCAGATCAAGTTAATATGAAGATTGTAGGCTACATTGGATACTTTCTTTCTTTCTTTCTTTTTTTTTTAGTAAGTTTTTGTGATACAGGCATTAAGAATGATTATTAACTCAGTATCTATCATGGCTATTTGTTTATTCTGGCTTCCTATTCTGTTTGAGTCAATTTTGATCACGTCCTTTTCTAAAAAATTATTCATTTCATCTGTTTTCAAATACTTTAGTCATACTATGTTTGAGTGACTTTCAAAGCCTCTATCAGTAATGTATTTTCTTCATCTTAATGCTCTGTATACCAGAAAAAAAATAAACATCATTTGCCATCTGGGTTCAAAAGACCCTTTTAATTTTTAAAAGTACTTTAAGTTTAGCAAAATGTACAGAATAAAATATAGTGAGATAGAATATTACTAGAAATTTGAATAAAAATATAAACATAGCAAATCCAAATTTTTGTTATTTTCCTGGTTTTCACAGTATTAATATAGGAGATGTTAGGTAATGTACCTCAAATGCAATGGACAATCCTTAACTGCCATGAGCCTAAATCATATTCAGCTTAGAAATCTTGACTCCAGATTTCAAGTATATCTCTAATGGGCTCTGAATTAGTATTCCTTCTGGTTCTTCTTACACTTGAATCTTCAAAATGCAATATACTTTAAAACTTTGATGTCACATTTTGGAAGAGGATGGCTATCCTCTGTGCTTCATACTTGCAAAACATTTTCAGTTTTAGATTTGTAAACACCAATTAGAATGGCCAGTCCAACTGATTTTTCACTTATATCATTTATTTCATTTCAATCACCTTTGAATATGCACCTGTCTTTAAAATTTGTCTCACAAACTCTACCACGTAAATTACAAAACACAAAAGATGTTCTTATGACACAGTATTGTGTGATGAAGTCCTTTCTTCATCCTTGGATGACTAACTAGATGAGGATGTATTTCCTTTTCTCCTTGGAATTGGATGTTCACTCATTGATTCCTGAATTTGAGAAAAATTTTCTAGGATATTGTCATCTGAAAATTTATAGGTAGGGTTAGAACCCAGAGTGCTCATTTGTGTACCAATCATGGAACACCTGTTAGTTTTTTCTTTGCCATATGAATGCAAAATAAAAAAAGACAAATTCCTAACTGTGCTCAATGGAAGCTTAAAAAGTTTACATGGATAGTGTCTCTGGGCTTCTTTTATACCTTCTTAAAATCTGATGCAGTACTTGAGGCAATGGAATAAAAAAAAAAAGGATGATGCAATAATGAAGATTTCTTTCACTATTGCATTATCCTTCTTGGTGATTTCATCAGTATTGTTTTCCTACTATAGTCTTTTTTTTTTTTTTGATTGTTTCTGATGTAATACCAAAGGTTAATATCGTGTATTTTTTCTTCTTTTTCCCCTCTTTGTCAATTTTTGTTTAGTTTATCCAAAGAATAGGCTTTTGCTTTCTTGACATTCTCTACAGTTTGTCTTCTGTTTCATGGACTTATTTTATTTGACAGAGGGTACTTGTTTTTAAATTTTGGTTAGAAAACACGGTCTGCATAGCAATCAAATCTTTGAAATTTGCAGGCTCTTTCTGATTTAGAACACATAAAAATTATTATATGCTGTGTGTACCTGAAAACAATAATGTGTATACTGTCTATAACTCTGTTTTGTGCATCATTTCCATCCTTACAAATTCCACATCTGTTTGCTATATCCATGTCTGGTAGAGATGTGTTAATCCCCTCTGTGAATTTGAATCTTTTTATAACCCTTCATTTTATAACCTTTCGTTTTACTTTTTTACTTTCATTTTTTGACAGAGAGCACGTTTGGGGGGGAGGAATAGAATCTTAAGCAAGCTCCATGCCCAGCGTGGAGTGGGGGTTGATCTTACGACCCTGACATCATGACCTGAGCCAAAACCATGAGTCAGTTGCTTAACAGCCACCCACACACCCTTATAACCCTTTATTTATTTTAGATGTATCTTTATAAAACCAGCAAATAGATGGATTCCATTTTCCTAATCCAATCTGTTTCTTTAAAATGAATTTTTATTTTTCTTAGATTCATTGTAGATCTATTTGGACTTACTACTGTCACTTTTACTTTTTCTTCCTTCCCTGATTTCTTTTGGATTTATAGTTTACTATAGTCCCTTTCTTCCTTCTCTGCTGGAGACCTTTAAAATTTTTGGTCATATATTCTCTAAAATAATTTTGAAAAGTAATATACACTCTTATACATGTTCAAGTTAATATAAAACATTTTTACCTAATCTTAAAAATTGTAAATAAGTCATTTCTGTAATATTGAAATTTTAAGCTAAATCTAGTACATTACTAAGGTATCCAGCTGAATGATGTATCGCAGCAATAGCTCCTCAAAATAGGTATCAGAAATTTTATGCTATTTTATTCTCAATTCATATCTCCATTGTACTCTCCCATGTAATTTTATCTCATTGCAATACAGTGTATTGCTTCAAAGTCTTCTGATACTCTACTATACATCTGTCTCAAAATACATGAAAAACATATATACTGAAATATTTTTAGAAATTAAAAAAATACATTTCCAACAACTATAAAGCTCCAAATGTTGGGGCGCCTGGGTGGCACAGCGGTTAAGCGTCTGCCTTCAGCTCAGGGCGTGATCCCGGCTTTACGGGATCGAGCCCCACATCAGGCTCCTCCGCTATGAGCCTGCTTCTTCCTCTCCCACTCCTCCTGCTTGTGTTCCCTCTCTCTCTGGCTGTCTCTATCTCTGTCAAATAAATAAATAAAATCTTTAAAAAAAAAAAATAAAGCTCCAAATGTTGAACGTTATTGTCTGGATTACCATTACTATTCAAACGATGAAAAAAAACAAAGGAAGTTTTATTGGAAATGTATCTCAATGAGATGGTAGTGCTGTATTTTCACATATTCACAGATAAATTCTGCCACTGCTAGAACACATCAATTTTACTACTATTTTTTATGTACAGATATAACTGCTGAGAAAACGCACTTATATAGTAAAAAGGGACAGAAAGAATTCTGTTATAGTGATGACATTCAATTCTTGGACTCTTTTTAAGTTATATGCCAAAAATTATAAACCCAGTCTGTCATCAAATTATTTTTAATGATTTTAATTGACAATCTGATTGAGCTTTCTTCAATTCTGAAAGCAAAGAATTGAAAATCACCCTCACTAAAGACCTTGTTGTTCAAGCCATTTTCCTTAGTTCTTTGGAAAGTTAACCAAAGATGTTTAGTACGACTTATTTGTAACTCTTTCACTTAGTCATCTTGCTTATGGAACTTAAAATTAAGACACAACTGAGTAAAAACGCCTCCCACAAAACTGGAAATTGCATAGATTACTTGAGGATAATTCTATATAGATTAGAAATTTTATGTTTGAAAAACAATCATGTTTTTTACAGAATTAGGATGTAATATAAATATCTGGAAAGGAAAAATTAATCCTAACTAAACTGATTTTCTAAAATTAAATACACTCTGTCCTAGTGTATATTTTGGGGATATTTATTCCATTTACCTATACATGAGTATATGTTCTGCTTTTATGATTATTTATAGTATTTTATCAAACTAAGACACCATTTTAACATTTCTGAAATTGGGATGCATCTTACAATTGATGGCATATCATAATTTAATGGGGAGTGATTTTACTAAGTGGTATGTAATAGTGAATCATACACTAGTGTCTTAGATTAGATGAAAAATTAGATTGCAGAAATTAGGAGCAAAAAAAGATAATGAATCACTAGCAAGTTCAGGAAACATGCAAGGTATATTGATGACTATTATGTGTTTTATTTACAATAAAACCCATAATATGTTTATGTTAACTTAAACCTAAATACATGTTAAGAATGAAAAAGTAGGAAATAAGAAAGAAGAGTTGGGCCAGCTAAAAAATTAATATGGATTTACAGAATCTGATAATGAACTGACAAAGGTTAAAAAAATATTTCTCCTAAGAATCTGAAAAATATACAATCATGAACTTACCTCTGACATGGGATCTTTTCACTGGAAAATCTATGTCAGAAACAAACATGGAACTTCTAACTTCTTCCTCCTTGAAACTATGCTAATTATGCTGAGACAGGTTTGAGACGTATTTATCAGGCTCGTTACTGTTAGGGAGAATGGTGAAAATAGTTTGCTTGACAGCATTCACCAAAACCCATCATGCTTTTGTACCAATTTTGAATATTCTAAAATAGATAAGGCAAATAATCTTATCATTCGTTTGTTGCCTAAAAATAAGGTAACTTTACCTTCATGTTATGTTCTTGCTCTCTGCTTTACTTTCACATGATTCACCCACAGGAAAAATGGTTTTTTGAAGTCAGGAAACAAAAAAGGCAAGGCCATTAAACAAAAACTGTCATCATACTATCTCCTACTTGACAACACATCTGAATTCTGAACATCTCCACATGGGCCAATAAACCCACTTCTAAGACCACACTTCACTCATAATGAAAACGAACTTCCGCTGTACCTTCTTAAATTGGTCAGAAAGGTCTGTTCAGAACAGGTTGAAAGGGAAGGGATGTAACTGCACATCTTGATGGGGTAGTGCAAGGTTCTGTAAGACTATGTGGGATCTGCCGTATTGTTGGGGTTATTTTTATAAAACACAAGCGTGCCGTAGTTTTCTTATGTAAAGTGGGAGAGGGTGATTATGAAAAGGCAGAAGGTAAAAAGGAGAACTGGCATAATCCACTGAACATGGAAATGTTCTTTAGACAGGTCATTTTAACAAAGACTATATATGGGAACTGAGGATCTGGAAAGGTTTCTATGCCTGCATTTCCCTTGAAAGGATGAAGACTCCCAGAAGTACACACACCCTTGTTTGAAGACCAACTTCTGTTCTTTAGTTACCTGAATACTTAAGATGCATACTTAACTAAAAAATTTTTCTAAGTTATATAGCATTTCTATGGAGGTAAAAATGTGTATTTTGGTACACTAAAAAACAATTATCCTCATTTTAAAGAATGATCAATTCATTCAGCTAAACAAAGATAGACTAATAATAGAAACAAACCAAATTATCAATCCCAAGAATTTTGATAACTGAATACACTACCAACTAGAGCCAAACAGTAATGCACCTTTCCCGAGGACAAAAGTTTCTCTTAGGAAAGTCAGAAAAGGTCAGCTCTGGAAGTGGATGTTGGTGCCTTGGCAAGAAATTTTATATTTAGTTGTTTAATATTATACTTACAGTGAAATAAAATGTATGTAAACCATTAGAACTCTTACAATTTGTGTATCTTCCAAATACACTACGAATACTTTGGCACAAAATCCTTCCTAACTTCCTTTTTCATCTTTGCTAATAACCCAGTGATCTCTAAGAGGTGGTTTAATAATTATTTCCAAATGCCATTTCCTAAAGATAGTATTTCTTACCTATAAAATTCATTAAAAGGTTTACAAAGGTATTCTACTTTCATCACACTTCATGACCTCAAATCATCTGGGAAAGACAAGATGTTAGAGAATAAAGACATTTCCTTTAAAATATTGGGGAAAATTACTAATTTACTATCCCTTTTATAATAGGAGACAAGGCAGAGCAATACAGTAGTTATAATTAGAATGTCTGCATTCATTCACCAAATATTTATTAAGCACCTACTATTTCCCAGACATCATTCTAGCAGCTGAGGCTCTATAGGGGTGAATGAGAAAGTAATAGCTACCATTTATTGAGTGCTTACTATGTGCCAGGCTCTGGCCTAAGAGTTGCACACATATAAACCCTTTTAATCCTCAAACACAACACCTCTATGACATGGTTACTATTTTCATTTTACATATGAAAAAATTGAGGCATAGAGAAGTTAAATAACTCATCCAGCTTTTAACTGGTAGAAATAGTCCTGGCTGTCGTGGAGCTTCTATTAATCTCAACTCCTTCCCTTCTCCTTTTCTTGCCACTGCGAGTGACCTAACAGATAAGAACTGAGTATGGCTCAAATAGGTAGTGTGACCATTTCATTTTTAGAGGTTTGTTTGGGAATGTTTAAAGAGAATTTTAACTAGCTCTCTCTTCATCATGTTGTGATCTCAAAATATCTAACAAGCCTGAATGTTAGAACACTTAGTTTTGTTTAAAAATTTGGGGAGAGGGGGCGCCTGGGTGGCATAGTGGTTAAAGCGTCTGCCTTCGGCTCAGGGCGTGATCCCGGCGTTATGGGATCGAGCCCCACATCAGGCTCCTCCACTATGAGCCTGCTTCTTCCTCTCCCACTCCCCCTGCTTGTGTTCCCTCTCTCACTCGCTGTCTCTATCTCTGTCAAATAAAGAAATAAAATCTTTAAAAAAAAAAAAAATTTGGGGAGAAACAGTTAATGTAGGTATACACATGTAGCATCCCTTCCTTTGGAAAACCACTTTTCTAATCCAGGCAGGCGTAGCGGGTCTAAAGATTATGAGACCCTGTCTCATTATAGGGGAGATTCATAGTTCAAGCTAATTAGGCCTCAGTGCCTTGGGCAGTTATTGGTTCAGGACTACAGAAACATGATGCAGGCATGGACAGTGTTGGGAGATGTTTCTTGGGATGGACAGTGTTGGGAGATGTTCTCTTCACAAAGGAAGTGATTTCAGACTGCTGGTACCCATCTTCCTTGGCTCAAGAGAAAATGACTCCATAATACTGAGAGATGTTGAGAAATTCAGATACAGAACACTTTAATCTTGCTATGTAAGAAATAGGTCTATTATTGCCCTTTCCAGTAAAATGAGTATAAAAAGTATAAATACCCTTTAAGTGGGTTTCTGTGACTTTCAATTAAGTTTCAACGCATTTACAAGAGCATTACATAAAATGTGCACAAAGAACAATGGTTATAATAAATATGAATAGAATTCTTTTCTGTTCTCTTCCTTTACCCTCTTTCCCTGTGAACAAATATAGAACTGTCTACAGCTCAAAGGATGGTTTATTTCATTTTCAAAAGTAGTATGCAAAATATCTATGAATTCTAAGCAAGTGGTTACAGGCATTATTTTAATAATTCTACTTCTTTAGCATATGACAAAACCACAATATATCTAGAAAGACAAAGTGTTTTATTTTAAAACATTGGAAAACCATTGAAAGACAAATGTCCATTATATAACCATGAATGTTAAATATTTGGAAACTGTAAATCTTCTAAAATGTGGTAGGCACTTCCAAAGAGCTAAATATTGCAAATTATTCTACTGTATGTCTTCTCTAATATCAACAATACTTGATATGACAAAAAATACCAAGAAGACTCAACTAATTATTCAAAGTCACCATCTTAGGGTTCAACTTAATTACATGAATAAAAGTTTTGTCCAAGATGTTCCTGACACATGAAGCTTCCGGGTGAATTTCAGAAAAGTTAACAAAAGTATCTTCCTTTTTTGCCTGTGAATGTTTGAGTACTGCTGTATTGTTGGTTAATATCCACTACAGATACTGGTTCTAGGCCAGCCCAAGGGTCTTCAAGCATTGAAGGCTTGAAATAATTTTCCAACTCATTAGACATTCTTTTTTCTCTACCACGCCCTGATCCAAATGGTGTAGATGTCCTTGGAGAACCCTTTAGAAAAAAAATCATCAGTTAAAAAAATGTTTTGTAGAGATAATTGGCACTTTTTAAAAAAGCTAGTGGGGAATCACATTGTTAGTTAAAAGTTGCATTTTGAACCCAAACATGTTCAACTGCAAAGTCCATTCTTCCTTTAATCTAGAGTTTTTGTTTGTGAAAGTATTTAAGCCAATTTGACGTACTCAGTTATTGATAATTCCATGTCAACTGTCAGCTCAAATACTTTTGAATTTCTAATGTAATAACTTTGCAGAACTAACGACTGGCGATGAAATAAGAAATTATGTTTCAATTTTTCCTCAAAATTTCCACCTTTTTTTCTGGAGGGAAATTAAAGCTTTTTTTTTTAACCCTACAGCTTCAAAATTTCAAGAACCTTTCCATCCTATTATCTACTTTGCTCCAGACTCAAAAGGGGTGGGGTTGATTTAGCACAACGAAAAGTAGAAAACCGTGCAAGTTTTAAACCACAGAAATCCTAGACACACCAGAAATACTCCCTTGGTCTCCTGCGTTCACTCTCACTGAGAGGAATGGGAAACTTCCAAAATCACAGATTTTTCCTTAAGACTTGGAGCAGAAGCCAGTGTAGCTTGAAGTTCCTCTCCCTACCCCTTCCTCCCAGGCCCCGCCCTCGCCAAAAAAGTGTGCCAGTAGTAGGAAAATTGCACCAGTCTATAACCCTGTAACTCAGATGAGTTCCACGCTGGGGATTCGTTCGCTTTTTTACCCCTCGGAGAATAATTTACTCAGACGAACTGGCAAGGTCCCTGGCAAAGGATAGGGAATTAGGGAAATCTGTGTAGGAATAGCAGTGTGCTAGTTCAAAGCAGGAGGGCTCTAGAAACCGAAAGCACAGCTCTGCTACTTAAGGTCACCTAAAGTAAGTTACTTAACTTCTCTCTCAGCCTCAGTTTACTCATCTGCAAAACAGGGCCAACAATAGTACCTCACCTCATAGAGGATCAGACAAAATAATCCATGTAAAGGGATTATTATTAGTACCATGCCTGCCATACAGTAAGAGCTCGGCAAACGCTGGCTATTATTACCTGGGGGTGGGTCTGCTGCTGCCCTGGGGAGTAGCCGAATTGCTGCTGGGACCCCGCGGGGGACTTGGAGTAGGAGCCAGGGTAGCCGCCAGGGGACGGAGACCCGAATCGGCCCCCCGGGAAGCTGCCGCCGTGTCGCGGAGAGTGGCTGCTCCCGTAGGGCCTAGCCCGGGGCCCGTACGGCGGCGTGTGGTGCGGACTCCCGTACCCGTCCCGCGGGGAGGGCGGCCGCGGTCCGCCTCCGCCCGGGGTACCCCGGAAGCTGCTCCCGCTACCCCAACCTCCTACACCCGCGCCGGGGTAGGGAGGAGTCGGGGGTCGAAAATTCTGTCGGTGCATTTCAGGAGACGAAGACGAAGACCTCACTGCCGCGTTCTCCCGCCGGAACTGGCCCGACCAACCCTTCCCACAGACTCGGTGGTCCTCTGCCAAAACGGTCCTCTGGCCGCCAGCGCAGTACAGCATATTGGTTCCGGACTCACAAGGGTTCCGTTAGGCGCAGGGTAAAAGTGGGTTACTGAACTGGGTAGAGATTAAGCGGATTTAAGTAAAGGCAAGAGGAAGAAGAAAGACAACAGAAAGCCCGAATACTCGGCTCCAGCAAAGGCCTTTATGATCTTGCGGTGCTTGCTCGGGACCGACCTACGAGACGACTGCGCGGAGTAGAACGCACCGCCCGGAAAGCGCTGCGGGACAAGCATAGCCCGGCGGGGCCCGGCCCAGTGGGCGGGGCCTGAGGTGCTCGCGGGCGCCCCCCTGCGGCGGCGGGCGGAGCGCGCGCGCTGTGCTGTTTGCTCACGCCGGGACCTAGGATATCTGAGAGGCGCGCGATGCTGGCGACGCTGGCGAGGGTCGCGGCTGTGCGGAGAGCCCGCCTTCTCTTCGGCGCGGGCGGCGGGAGGGGTTTGTGGACCGGCCGCCCGCAGTCAGGTACCCTCCGAGACGCGGTCCGGGCGGCGAAGGGGACCCCGACCCCAGTCTCCCCCTCGGGCGGCGCCATGGGGCGAGCGCCCGCTCTTTCCCGAAGTGTCTCCTGCCCGCAGCCCACCCTTCGCCCTCTCCCGCCTCTAGCGGCCCTCGCTCGGTGGCCCCGCGGCCGGCCTGACCCCGCGCGCCGGCCGCCCCGCGGTCACCCTGCTCGGCGTCCGGGCCGGGGGCCGAGAGCTCGCCCCTGCGCGGTCGTACTGGGGGACGCCTCGCCTCTGTCCCTTACCCCTACCCTGACTCGTCTCCCGAGTTTAACTCACTTTGAAAAGGTACCCCCGGCCGCATTTCAGGAAGGATTTCGGAGTGCAGCTCTGCAGAACTGGGGGGGAGAGGCTGTGGTAACTAAGCTCGGACTTTACTCCCTTCCTTGTTCTTGTTAAATGGAAGCGGGTTAAGGAGATGGCTTGGCTCTGAGGCAGAGATGCTGATTTTTCAGAGAGCACACTTTGACCAAAGCTCTGAAAATCTTGACTGTTCCACAGACTTTTGGTTATAAAGAAAAACGTTCTAATCCAAGCATGACGCCTAATGTCTAATAAAACACGCTTTTGTACCAGACACCTGTCTCAGAATTTTATTAAGAAGATGTGGCTTAAATTTACCACCGTTTATAGAACTTTCGTTCCTCCCTCGGAATGTGGGAATGATAGTCCGCTGTGACTCGTGAAATCAGCTCGTGGGAAACAGAATCTTAAAGAACTTTAGGACTCCTGAAATCACAGCCCAGCGGGTGGCCGGGACCTGTGCTTGTACACCTTGCAGCTGCCGTTCCTCACTGCCCCTGTGACATGCCGGGTGACAAGGCTAGCGGAAGTGTGATGTCCTCTCAGTTTGCATCCTCCTTGAGTGGAGACACAGATGACTTTATGTTATTTATTCTCTGGGAATTCTGTTCGCCTAATTCTCCTTTAGACACAAATGTACAATCAGTCAAGTCAGGATAATGCCATCAAGGCTTAGTGATGCAGTGAAGGTGTGAGGACCCCAGATGATCCACTTGAGTGTGTATTTCTCTGTCTTGGCCAAAAATTTAGCTTTTGGGCGTTGTCTTTGGTGCTTAGCTTACTGCCTGGTAATTGGGCGCCCAAATATTTATTGAATAAACGATTGGGTCGGTCACATCATTATCGTTCAGTGATTCTCACTTGTTTTACCTTTTATATCATCAACCAGCCTGCTTGTTTGGGTAGAGGGAACAGAAGAATGAGGGCGGTGGGGACCAAAATTACCTTTGGTAATTTTTTTTATAACTGGCAAGTGATTTGCAGAATTGATTAAAATACTATATTGTCTTTTTACTTGGCTTACACTTCTAGAATGTTCTTCCCTATAGCGATGTCTTGTTCATATGTCTACACATATGAACTTGCAGTAGAAATGAGGGAAGGGAAGAAATTCAGTGCAAAATTTTTGACAGGTAGATTATACATAACAGTGTACCTTTCATCAGGTTTGCAGGTATATATGAGGGTTGAGGGAGAGTTAATCCTTAATAATTGTATGAAGACTCCAGATTCCACTTGGATCACTTCTGAGAATAAGCCATTTGCCCTTTTAGGGATGAGAAATAGGCCAAGAGAAGTTAAGTGACTTGCTTAATTAAGTTCACATAACAAGCAGAGGTGCAATCAGAACTCAGGCATCTTGAATCTCAGGAGATTTTTTTCCCCCTAAGTAAAGATAAATGAATTGGCAATCAGTCTGTCCTATTTTTTTTTTTTTTTAAAGATTTTTATTTATTTATTTGAGAGAGGGGCGGGTGNAGGGGCGGGTGGGGGGGCATGAATGGGAAGGAGGGGCAGAGGAAGAGGAGGAAGAAACAGACTCCTTACTGATCAGGGAGCCCAATATGGACTCCATCCCAGGACCCTGGGATCATGACCTGAGCCTAAGGCAGATGCTTAACCGACTGAACTACCCAGTCTGCCCTTTGAAAAATGCAGTAGATGAATAAACATTGTAAAATTTTGAAAGTGCTGTATAGCATATTATTTTAGATTTAGAGATTAGCACGTATAACCTTAATATTGAATCTTTGTAAATGTCGTTAGAGTCTTCCCATGTCTTAGCATGGGAATTGCAATCTGTGTGCCTGAACTGTGGGTCTGAGGCATGTTTGTATTGAATTCCTTTATATGGTGGTGAGTTCAGCGGAAGAGAGGTGAGGGGAGGGGTAGGAAGTTTTATGTTGGGTTATCTGAAAGTAGAAAAGTGAGGAACTGGGATGGTGGATATGAGAGTATGGTGGCTGCTCCCTGAAGTCTGAGTCCTGTAGAAAGAAAAGGGCACGTCTTATATTTGTGAGCAACAGAGGTTTTGGTTCCCTCCAAAAGAGAATTACAGCACTGTTTAGGGAGAATCAGTAGTAGAAAACAGGGTACTGGATAGGCCATTGCTTTCTTTGGAAGTGTTTAGGTACTTTTTTCAAGTGGCATTGTATACATAGGACATCAACAGACAAGAACTTTCTGAGTACCTGTGAACTATATGGGGAGCCCCAGAAATAATTGGTTAACTTTGTGGTGGTGGGTGTTTTACAAGTTTCATATTAATGCAAGTAAGAGCACCAAGCCAAGGAAATTTATGTGTAAATGTAAATGGAACCATGTCTGTTTCTATAAGACAAGATTTTTATTTAGGTTGCCTAAGATTTTTTGGTGTTTTTTTTTCTTTTTCTAGTGGATTTCGTTGTTTTTGTTTTTTTTTTTTTTTGGTTGAGTCTTATCTTCAAAAACCCTTATTGGAAGCCCAAATTTTGAGAGCAGATGGGGTATATTTGAAGCAGGAATTGGGGTTTCATAGCTCTGCTCACTCTGCACCTCTAAATGGCCCTCTGAAAAGAGGCTTCTGGGGCACCTCTAAGGAATTCCCAGGGCTCTCCAGAAAGGGTGTGAAAGCCAATATTTTAGGAGGTGTCACATATTAACAAGGGCTGCAAATATAAGTGTTTTGGTTTGTTTTACTGTGTACTATCAAGAAGTGTATATTTTCATGTTTCTGCATGGTCACAGCTTTGTTTAGCCAACAAAACTGGAACCTGGGTTAAAGGGCAAGACTTGGAAGTTAAAAGATTGTTAAGAGATTAGATTGTTAGAGAATGCCCAGGAAGCTTGTTTCTTTTTTCAAAGGGTTATAAAACTCAGAGCCTGGGAGACATTAGAGATTGAGATTGTAAACAGTGTGAAGTTAATCTTCCCTCAGAGACATTTATTTACATTCCAAAGGGTTGGAACTCTGAGACCTTCCCTTTTCTAAGGAGAATTTGCTTACATTAGGAAGATTGGCTTTTTTTTTTTTTTTTTTGCCTTTCTTAGGGAAAGGTAGCAGTTGGGCCTCTATAATATACATACTTCCAGATTCATACTTTTGGGGACCTTCCTGTGGTTTAACAACCCTGTATGTACAGGCCTAACCAACTGGTTCTCGTTATGATGCCTGTGGCGTATTAGGTGTGGGAAAAATGGTACATTTCTCGGTGTAAGTAATAATAACTCTGATCTCTGCTCTAGAACCTTGTGTTTACTCTCAGGCTAAAAATGCATAAATGTAAATATTAAAAACATATGTTTTTTTTTTTTTTTTTTTTTTAAAGATTTTATTTTTTTATTCGTCAGAGATAGAGACAGCGAGAGAGGGAACACAAGCAGGGGGAGTGGGAGAGGAAGAAGCAGGCTCATAGCGGAGGAGCCTGATGTGGGACTCGATCCCTCAACGCCAGGATCACGCCCTGAGCCGAAGGCAGACGCTCAACCGCTGTGCCACCCAGGCGCCCCTAAAAACATATGTTTTTGATGTAAAACACTTTGTATTACAGGAGAATATATTTAATAATTTTTATGTGTAGAGATGTTTGTATATATACTTAGAGTATAGGCTTTACCTTAATATTTTCTAAACTTTCAGATTATCTCTGTTTTTCTTATAGAGGTCCTGTTATTAGCTGTTTGTTAAAGACTTCCAGTAGTGAAAAAGTCAGTATATCTCTAGGATGTGATTAGTTCATTCATTGATAGGGTTAGGCCTATACTGAACACAGTAGATCACTTAACTATAACCTACATAATATTTTCATTGACAAAGCAAGTATTAGAAGCAACTTGTTCTTAGGACTCTCTGAGAGCCAGACTTCACTGTAAATCACCTTCTTTTCAACTCTAAGCATGTTTGCATTGTCGGTGGTAGTCAAGCATGGGTGAATTGTTTTATACATAATTACTTCTTTGTAGACTAATATTCTTTTTTAAAAATACATATATTTTTAAAGATTTTATTTATTTATTTGACTGAGAGGGAGAGGGAGCACAAGCAGGGGGAGCAGCAAGCAGAGGGAGAGGGAGAAGCAGGCTCCCCACTGAGCAGGGAGCTGGACAGGGGGGCTGGATCCCAGGACCCCGGGATCATGACCTGAGCTGAAGGCAGACACTTAACCGACTGAGTCACCCAGGTGCCCCTGTAGACTAATGTTCTTTATTCAGGTGTAACATAGGTGTTAAAGCATTAACTCACACTTATAAAAATTTTTATTGAGAATAAAATTGCTGACGGAGTACTTCAATATGAAGGAAAATGTAAGAGAGTGTAACTATTGTTTTCAAGACACAAATTTTTATCTTGAAATTAGAAAATTTTAATTTCACTGGAAGTTGTATTTTTGTATTTTTCCAGTTATAAAAACAATACATACATTTTGTAGGTAACCTGAAGTGTTAAAAAAAAAACCAGAAAGCAAGAAAAATATTAATTTCTTATCCAAGAAGCAATATTAATATTAAGATTGAAATAGAAAAAAACTAAGCCTTAGATAGTTTAAATCTTTAAATAGGAAAATAAAAGCTTTTTAAATGGGAAACCCACCCATATATAAGCATTTGTGTAATCTGGGGTTGCATGGTACCTGTGCAGAGAAGAGTTAACATAGCAGGCCTCAGGCTGCTGTCTTTATTATTACTTTTTGAAATTTTTATGTACTTATTTATTTTTTGAGAGAGAGAGAGTGGGAGCGGCAGAGGGAGAGAGAGAATGTCAAGCAGGCTGTACACCCAGTGTGGAGCTGGATGCAGGGCTTAATCTCAGGACCCTGAGATCATGACCTGAGCCGAAATCAAGAGTTGGATATTTAACCAACTGAGCCACCCTGGCACCCCTCAGGCTGCTGTCTTTAGAAGGACCATTTTAGAAGTTTAGACCTTGGATGGCATCTGGAAACTTGGCCCTTGAACTGCTTCCTAAAATAAGGGTACCTAGATGGTTTGTACAATCCTCGTGATTTATGGTGAACCTCCTTTTCCTCTGAATCTGGAATTTTGGTACATGGGAAGCAGAGCATGTCTTTGTGAATAGCCCTCAGTAAAAACCTTAGATTCTGAGTTTGTAACAGACTTCCCAGAGCAGAAGCATTGGACATGTTGCTCTTTTTTTTTTTTGTTTCTGGAGTAAGAAGCTACTTGGTGTGGCCCCTTACAGAAGGAAGAGAACATAAGAAGCCTGTGCATGGATTTTTCCTGACTGTGCTTGTCTTTTTCCCTTGCTGATCCTGTCATATATCATTTTACTGTAATAAACCTTAGTCACAAATACAACTATATGCTGAGTGTTGTGAATCCTTTTAGCAAATCACTGGAAGTGTGGGTAGTCTTGAGGAATCCTGAAACAATACCAGAGGTGGAAAGTAAAATGATTTTTTGAAAGCGAAGTTCCAGTATAACTCAAAAAGCAAACGAGAGATAGGGAATAGTTACTTTCACAAAAAATGAATGATAAAAGGTTAATATTCTCACTGCACAAAGAATCCATACAAATCAATAATAAAATAAATGTGCCTTAACTATGCGGGGCAAAATAATTTATAAGAATTTATAAGAATAATTTATAAGAGGAGACATGAAACGAGAACATATATGAAAAAGTATTTCAGAATTTCAGAAGTCATTAAATGCAAATTGAAATGACAGTGACATGCAAATTTTGAACTGTCAAATTTGCAACAAAGAAGTAAAAAAAAAATTCCCACAAAACCAAGAGATCATATCCAGGGTTATAGAAGATGGTGGAGAATAAATACCATTTTCATACACTGCTGGTACCAGTATATGTTAATACTGCCTTTCTCATGAACCATTTGGTAATTGGTATTAACAGTATTAAAAGAGTTTGTAACATGAACACATGCTAGGCCACCTTAAGGCCTGCCTCTATACTCGGAAACACGCTCTTTGTTTTACCTTCTCCATCCTCCAAAACTCTAAAAGCCTTCAAGAATGAGTTTTTCCTTTACTACTTGAAGAGAAGTTTTTGGGAGGGTTCCGTAGATCCTCACACAGAAAGCATCCTAAATTCTCTCTAGACATCTCTCCTGCTCATAAGAATTACCCACTGGAAGCTGTTAAAAACAAATCAGATTGTAAAACGTGTTCTTTTTCACGTGCATATCCACCCCACACACTTCTTTCAGGCTGCTCCTTCCTGTCCCTTCTATTCATTCCTCTTAGTTAAATATTTGCAGCGTTCTGTAAAATAGGACTCAGTACCTTTTTTCGTGTCAAAAGAGGGCTCATCCTGTTCACAGTCTAACACTGCAATACCCCCCCTCCACTCCCTGCATACACACATTTTCTTCTTTGCTGTGATTAAATTATAATTTCCCTCAAGTATTTATGACCACGTTTCATCAACAACCTAGAGTAAGCACTGTTTTGCCAGTTTCTAGAAGGGACGGGTTTTTCTAATTCGTGAAAAGAACTTACCTTTGGTTAGTCTTCTTGTAGAGGACAGCCACATCACCAACATTGAGTTCAAGGAGCATCTAGGGTTTGTGAGCACTTATATTCAGCAGTTGGTAACTGTCATTGGCTCCACTAGTTCCTGGTTCAACCACTTCTGATCATCTGAGTAGTTAACTTCAGGATGGCCCATTAAGGAGACCTGAACATCGAATTTTTTTCCTCTGGCTTACTGACTTTTGGTTATAAATTCTGTAACTCTAAATTGATTTATAAAGTCTGTAAATTGGTGGTGTTCCACCTTTCCACATACCAATCTGTAGTAGTGGTCTACCTCCTAAAAGACTTGAAAAAACAATCCATTGCATATTAGTTGATATTTAAAAGTTTTTATCACTTAAATACATTTTATAATATGAACTAAGGTGAGAGTAGGCTCTGAGATGTGTGAAGAATATGCTTTTCTTTAGTCTAGTGCGGAGAAGGGTTATGAAAGAAGGCTTAGTTATAGACTGATTAGTTTTAGGAAAGAATGTGTATGGAAGTTGAAAACCTGGAAATTGATTTCTTTAAAATGATTCGTGTATCTCTTAGGAAAGTCTTCCATGTCTCAGTTTGAAGACTGCTGCTAAAGGGACAGTAAAACAATCTCTCCCAGAAAAAGACTTATCAGTTGTTAGCTTTGAGGCTGTGATATTGCTTAGAGGATACCGTTTTTCTCCTCCAATGCTGGGTATCTCTCGTGGTCATGATAGACTTGGTTGTGCTGCAGTACAAATTAGCCCACGATCTTAGTGGCTTAGTACAATAAAAACATATTTTTTGCACGTCTAGCTTCACTTTTTGAAACTTGCAGCCTCCAAGGTCACTGTAGTAGAAGAGAAACCTGGATGATTTCATGGGATATTTTTAAGGGTCAAGTCTGAATTGGCTTATGTTACTTGTGCCTATCCATTTCATTGGCCAGACCCCAGGCATTTGACCCCAATCTGACTGCAGGAGAAAGCTGGGAAGTAGGAAGAGCAGAGGGATTTTGGATTAGCACTGACTTGTTTTTTGTTTGTGGTGTGCTTTACTCAAGACTCAAAAGCCCCCTGTCGATCTTTTTACATCATTCTTCATATAAACTTCTCACATTTTCGTTAAAATAGTGGCATCCAATGGTTCCAAAACCTGTTTGAGTGCAAATCCCACGGTAATAGCCGAGTTCTTATAGGTGAAGGACAGTTGTTAAGAAACAGGGTGTCAGCAGAGGTGGATTATAAATTATTGTAAGTTATTACCCATCTAACTATTCTCTGGTTGTCTCTAAATGGTATGTTTGTGTTGTAACTTGAGCATCACTCCCACACCACCTTTTTACAGCTCAGAAATTCTACTTTCCCTGGAATGTCTTCCAGTGGATACTAATTTTTGAAGCAGTCCAAACTCCTACATATACCTGTCAAAGCATACTATTAGGAACAGAGCTTTTTATCAAGACTTCTAACACATGCCAGAAAGAAAACATCTTGCTAACTATTCTAAATAAAGCTTCAGCAGATTCAGAGAACGTGCTTTGAGAAGATGTCCATCTTCTGCTTTCTCACTCCTAAGTTCTGGTAGTTAAGTTCTCTGTAAAATATCAAATTAAAAAATCCTTTTAGTGTATATTACATGTTCTGTTTGATACGATATTTGATCAGTTTGTTTAATGACTTGGCCTTTTTTTTTTAAGATTTTATTTATTTATTCAACAGAGATAGAGACAGCCAGCGAGAGAGGGAACACAAGCAGGGGGAGTGGGAGAGGAAGAAGCAGGCTCATAGCAGAGGAGCCTGATGTGGGGCTCGATCCCATAACGTCAGGATCACGCCCTTAGCCGAAGGCAGACACTTAACCGCTGTGCCACACAGGCACCCCATGGCCTTTTTTTTTTTTTTAATGTTGGCTAGTACAGTGGGGAGGGATGCCATAATTGCTGTCACACAGATGAGGTGGGCATCTGTCATTTATGTCTACTCTAGTGTTGCTCATGTTTATTTGTGTCCTGGAAACCTTAGGGCCAAATACCAAGGGAGTCTTAGAAGCAGCTCTGGCAAGCATAGAATTGATGGTGACTTCA
Source organism: Ailuropoda melanoleuca (assembly GCF_002007445.2). NCBI lineage: Eukaryota > Metazoa > Chordata > Mammalia > Carnivora > Ursidae > Ailuropoda > Ailuropoda melanoleuca. The sequence continues at coordinate 121,423,481 of NC_048218.1, read as the reverse complement.
TTATAATTATACTTCTTTGCATGATTGTTCAGCCATATCCTTATAATAGCTTTTAATCCTAGAGGCTAAATAAGATAGAACGATATCCAAGCTGCTCAATATATCACAACGAATTAACAACTGATGGCCTTTCCAACTGTTTTTCCTCCTATAATCACCCTTTATTCCCATCCAGTTTATTCTTGTCTTTCACAAACTGGCAAACTATGGATGTGCAGATATCCTTCTTAAGTATAGAGTATTTTTTTCTGTTCCTTAAAATAATCATTTTTTTCTTGTTTTAACATTTGGAATAAGTTATTTACTTTAGTAGATGGTATGACTATGTAATACATATATGATAGTGATAATAATGACAAAAAGTAAACTTAGTAGGCAATTACTGTATGCCAAAAAGTATGCTGAGCACTTTACATACAACATTTCATTTAATCCTTGCAAACTCTGTGATTGAGGTGTTTCAAATGAGAAAACAAGCTCAGAGAAGTGAAGTTACCTTGAATGTCAGTGGGGAGTAAGTCCCGGAGCAGGAAATCGAATCCTGTCAGTCTCCAGAGTTCATACTCTTCACTGTGTAAAACTCATTCATGTGATTTTGACTTCAGTGTGCTCTGGAAGTTCTTTCTGGGTGTCTTCTCAGATAATACAAGTAAAATTCTATTGCCTGATGTGAAATGAATTCAGTTTAAAAGTTTGTGCTTCATTAAACAAAGTTTTACTAATTTATTATGGCTGTGAGATGGCATTGGTAGTGAAATATAGACTTCTCTTAATAGATTTGTAATGAAATGAAATTTATGGGATGAAGAGACCCCTAAATGTATTTCAAGCATCATTTGAAATAAAGCAGGGGCCCTAAAAAGAGATCTGAGTATGGACGACCAGTACTTTTGGAGACCTGAGCAACAAGAAGAATTTCTTGTACATTCATTCCTAATGTCAAAATATCTTCTCATGTTTGAGGTCTTTTTATATGTTTTTATTGTGGAAATATTTTTTCTCCTTAATTTTGTTGATTCTTTGTTTTCATTTTTTGCTTTTTGTCTTTTTTTTTTTGCTGATCAGAAACATAATCACAATTAAGCAAAATTACAGAAATATGTAACTTAGCTGGTAAAAGTTCTCCATAAATTCTTTCCCCAAGATTTAACCACTGATAGAATTTTATGAATGCTCCTGTAACTACCAACATTTATTATTATTATTATTATTATTTAGGGGGAGAGAGAGAGAGAGACAGTGCACATGTGCGTGGGCCTTTGGGGAGGGTGGGAAGGGAGAGGGAGAGAGAGAGTTTTAAGCAGGCTCCACACTGAGTGCTCAATCTCATGACCCTGAGATCATGACCTGAGCCAAAATCAAGAGTTGGTTGCTTAAGCGACTGAGTGACCCAGGTGCCCCTATACATTCTTAATGTTATTATGTATAAATACAAAATAGGATTATATTATTCATCCTATTCTATAATTTGATTTTATTTTTTAACTTAGAAATTTATCTTGGTCAACTTTTCATGTCAGGATATATAAATGTTTATTTTTCTTAATATCTACCTGAGCGTCTATTGTATGAATGTGCCAGTGCTTTTTTAACATTTCCTCTATTGGTGGGTTTTTGTATTGTTTTGAATATTTTACCTCAGTATTAAACTTAGAGGGGCAATTCACCAAAGAAGATATATGAATGTCCAAGTTACATGAAAAGATGTTTAACATTATTCATCAGGGAAATGCAAATTAAAACTACAACAAGAAACATTACCCATTAGAATGACTTAGATTAAAAAGAATATCAGTGCTCAGCATTGTGAGGATGTGGAGCAGCTAGAACTCTCATGCACTGTTGTACAATCACGTGGGACATCTGTTTGGCAGTTTCTTAGAAAGTTAAAGGTACACTTACCATATGACTCAGCCACATGTTCATATAAAGACTTGTAAATGAATGTTCCTAGCGCTTGATGCACTGTAGCCTAGAACTGGAGACAGCTCAATGTCCATCAACAGCTGAATAGATAACAAAAATAGTAGAATACTACTCACTTATAAAAAAGCAACAACAAGGGCACCTGTGTTCCTTAATTGATTAAGCAGTCCACTCTTGATTTCAGCTCAGGTCATGACCTTGGGGCCCTGGGATCCAGCCCTGGGGTTGGGCTCTCCGCTCAGCAGGGAGTCTGCCTCCCTTCTCCCTCTTCTTCTGCTCCTCCTCCTGCTCATCTTCTCTGTCTCTCTTTCTCAAATGAATAAATAAAATATTAAAAAAAATGCAACAACATGGGTGCCTGGGTGGCTCAGTTGGTTGAGTGTCTGCCTTCGGCTCAGGTCATGATTTTGGGGTTCTAGGATCGAGCCTCACACAGGGCTCTCTGCTCAGCGAGGAGTCTGCTTCTCCCTCTCCCACTTGTGCTCTCCTTTTATCTCTCTCTCCAAAGGAAAAAAAATGCAACAACATGAATGACTTTCAAAATTATTATGCTTTATAGAAAAAGCCAAACACAAAAGAGTCCCTACTAAATGATTTCATTTACATTAAATTCTAGAAAATGCAAACTAAATTATAGTAACAGAAAGCAGATCAGTGGTTGCCTAAGGCTGGGAGTGGAGGGAAAGATAGTTTACAAAGTACAGGAGGAAACTTTCAGGCGATAGAAAGCTCTATTTCTTGATTGTGGAGGTGACTTCACTGGTGTATGTATCTGTCAAAACTTAATTGTTATTAATATTTATTAAAATTTTTTTTTTGTTTTTGTTTTAAGTAATCTCTACCCCTGGTGTGGGGCTTGAACTCATGAACTCATGACCCTGAGATCAAGAGTTACAGTACTGGGGTTCATTCACATTGAACACAGTGGCACAGCGGTTAAGCGTCTGGCTTCGGCTCAGGGCGTGATCCCGGCGTTGTGGGATCGAGCCCCATGTCAGGCTCCTCTGCTGTGAGCCTGCTTCTTCCTCTCCCACTCCCCCTGCTTGTGTTCCCTATTTCGCTGGCTGTCTCTATCTCTGTCAAATAAATAAATAAATAAATAAATAAAATCTTTACAAAAAAAAAAAAAAAAGATTTACAGCTCTACCCACTGAAGCAGCCAGTCAGGTGCAAAACTTAATTGTATAATTTATTATATGTAAATTGTTTTAACAGTGTTGATTGAAAAACATCTAAAGTACAGCAGAAAATGAAAACAAAAAAGTTCTTCACTAAACATTTTTTACCAATGTCTAGGCATACGTGTGGAATCTTTTGTGAATTATATTCCATCAACAGGAAAGTCTAGCCAAAGGATATTAACATTTAAAATTTTTATGGGGGGGGCGCCTGGGTGGCACAGCGGTTAAGCGTCTGCCTTCGGCTCAGGGCGTGATCCTGGCGTTATGGGATCGAGCCCCACATCAGGCTCCTCTGCTATGAGCCTGCTTCTTCCTCTCTCACTTCCCCTGCTTGTGTTCCTTCTCTCACTGGCTGTCTCTATCTCTGTCGAATAAATAAGTACAATCTTTAAAAAAAAAATAAAATTTTTATGGGAAGTGTTAAATTGCTGTCCTGCGAAGTCATCGGTGATTTACATTCTGCAATGTATGAAAGTGCCCATTTCACCACACCCTTGCCAATACTGGGTGTTTATAAATGTTTGCCAATCTGGTGAGAAAAATATTCTTATTGTTATAATTTTCATCTTTTGGTTGTAAATGAAATTGCTATAAACATCTTTTGCTCTGCATACTAGAAATTTTTGTTTATCTATGAATTGACACTTCATATATATTTCCTATTTTTTCACTGGGCTTTCTTTCTTTCTTACTGATTTTTTTAATATATATATATTTTTAAGATTTTGTTCATTTGTCAGTGAGAGAGAGAGAGTGTGCAGAAGCAGGGGGAGTAGGGCAGGCAGAGGGAGAAGTAGGCTCCCCAGTGAGCAAGGAGCCCAATGCAGGACTCTATCCCAGGACCCTGGGATTATGACCTGAGCCGAAGACAGACGCTTAACTGACTGAGCCACCCAGGTGCCCCTCTTTCTTACTGATTTCTAATAATATTTTATATGTTGTAGAAACCTTTTGTCTTTTATTTTTATTGCAAATGTTTCCATCCTTCCAGTCTCCTAATTATCTTTTAAGTATACTCATGGTATCTTTCATTGTACTGAGTTTAAAATTTTATGTAGTCACAACTATTGACTTTGATGATTTAATTGCACATTTTTTTTTTTTTTTGGGTAGAGAAGAACTTTCCTCAGCCAACACTGTAACATATTTCTTCATCTTTTTCTAGTGTTTTAGTGTTTTCATTTACTTTAAATTTCTATATGGATAATCTGTTTTCCCAATACTGTTTCTTAAATAATCATTTTCCACTGATTTGAGATTTTCTCTTCCTCATATAACAATTTTTCACTTCTATGTATGGCTGTTTCTCCATTTGTTTGTATGTTAATATCATATTTTAAGAATTATACTCTTTTTTTTAACTTTGTAGGCTAGATATTCTTCCCTCCACAAAAAAATTTTTCTGGGCTATTCTTGATCATATACTCATTAAGATGAATTTTAGAATCAATTTATCAATCCTTCTTTACCTTTTCTTCCCCTATGGCCCACCCTTCCAAACTGTGTTTTGATGATGGCATTCAGTTTTGTTTCAAAGCTTCCAAAGGCTGGTCAAGGGCTTCCTCGTTGAGCTAACACTGATCTTTCTTTTGCCTCTTTTATACAGTTAATTCTAGTTACTAGAGGTAGTTATGTTCTACAAACTGAACACCTGATTAGTGAATACCGAACCATTGACCTGGGGGAAATAGAGGATTAAGTTCCTGCAGGTCTTCGGTCACACATTTTTCACTACTGATTAGTACACATAATGTTGTTAAGTGTGTGTTTCTGTTTAAAGTCACCTTATTTAATGTACGTTGTTGTTTCATTCACATTGAACTCAGGGCCATAGCATTATAACTTCTATATAGTCATGCCTAAACAAAGCTCAGCTAACACATATTTTCTCTACAAGGGGCGCCGGGTGGCTCAGTCCGTTAGGCATCTGCCTTGGGCTCAGGTCATGATCCCAGGATCCTGGGATGGAGCCCCGTGTGTTGGGCTCCCTGCTCAGTGGGGGAGTCTGTTTCTCCCCCTGCCTCTGCCTCTGTCCCTGCTTGTGCTCTCTCTCTCTCTCAGATGAATAAATAAAATCTAAAAAAGTAAAAGGCTCATCATAGTCGTCTTGCATTTAAGAACACCAGACAGCACTTTAGCCACTACTCTCGGGGGTCACGTTAAATGGTGAAATCATCAAAAAAAGCACAGAAATGTGAAAATGAGACACTAAATACACCACATAAAGGACACTTGTTTACAGTATGAGATCTGAAACAAGAAGGCCAGTGCGTTGCCTACTTTAACTTCGGGTGGGAACGTGTGCTTCGAGTGACTGAAATATTTCTGCATTCAGTGCATGTCCTGGGATGACGGCAGAAGCACTGCAATATTGATTTTGGACTTAGCGAGTAGTTGAATTCTCAAATATAGAATCTGTGAATAATGAGACTAGACTGTGATTTCCCTCTAAAGCTGCTGCAGTGTGTGCAAATAAAGAATCAGAGAAAGCTTCAGGTGACAATATTTATCAAAACATTGCAGGGGGCAGTACAGCAAAATGATACTTCACCTGTTGCTCATGAATTTAACATAACTTATTTATTTTTTAATTTTTGAAAATCCAGATTTTACATATGCTTGAGATCTGTAAGGTTAATTATGTCTCTCTGCCCCTTTCCATTTCCCAGGGACAATGAATTTTAGTTCTTTCAGCAGTTTCTTTCAGTTTTTATCTCCATATCTCTAACTAACGTGGTTATAATGCTACTATTTGGTTTTGTTTTTAGGCATTATCTATAGTGATAAAGACTAGCTTTCTTTCACCACCATTTCAACAATTACACATCCACTTTCTGTCTTACCAAATAATAAATTTTGCTAGACCGGTATGCAGTATTTATATTGCTATGATTATACAGTTATTCTTCATACTTTGATTACATTGCTGCCCTTATACACCTTTTGTTTTCCCTTGTGTTAATATTTGTCTGGCTTCTTTATTTACTTTCTCAACATCTCTCCTTAATTCATTCCCAACTGTACCATAAGTATAAATATTTCAGCTATTGTGTTAGTATTTTCTTTACTGTCATCCTGAAGATTCCTTTCATCTTTCTCCTTCTTTAGATCCTCCATTTTCTGACCCCATATTTTCTTATTTCTTGTTCTGTTTTTGGTGGAGCATATCCTCTAGAAATAATTTTCCCAAGAAAGGATGGGAAGCTAAAGTTTTTGAAAATTTGCATGATTGAAAATATTCTTTTTCTACCCTCACACAAGACTCATGGCTTGACTGGGTTTAGAATTTATTTATTTATTTATTTTTAAAAAAGATTTTATTTATTTATTTGACAGAGATAGAGACAGCCAGCGAGAGAGGGAACACAAGCAGGGGAAGTGGGAGAGGAAGAAGCAGGCTCACAGCAGAGGAGCCTGATGTGGGGCTCGATCCCATAACGCTGGGATCACGCCCTGAGCCGAAGGCAGACGCTTAACCGCTGTGCCACGCAGGCGCCCCTGGGTTTAGAATTTAAAAGAGAAATACATTTTCCTCTCAAAATTTTAAGGTTTTTGTTCCACTTTTATGTTTCAGTTTCCAGTACTGTTGAGTTCAAGGACATTCTGCTAGCCAATCCTTTATATATGCTTTTTTCTCCCGAGAAAGTTTCCAGATCTTCTTCTGGCAGAGGAAAAAATCTTATTGTTCTAAATTCTTACATTGATGGGTCTTGGTGTGTGTCTTTGAAAATAGTTTTTTAGTTTTTTAAACGTCTAGCACTTTGTCATTTTTTAATTTTTAATTTTTTTATTGAAGTATAGTTGAACACAATGTTACATTAGTTTCAGGTGTATAATATCATAGTGTGACAACTCTATATATTATGCTATATTCACCACAAGTGTAGCTACTGTCTATCACCATACAATGCTATTACAACACCATTTACCATATTTCTTATGCTGTACCTTTCATTCCCATGAATTATTCATTCTTGGTGTGTGTCTTTATTTTTATTAATTTAATTAAATTAGTTTTTTAAATTTTAGTATAGTTGACATAAAATGTTCCATTAGTTTCAGGTATACAATATAGTGATTTGACAAATCTGTACATTGATGCTATGCTCATCACAAGTGTAGCTACCATCTGTCACCACACAATGCCATTATAATATCGTTGACTATATTTCCTGTGCTGTGCCTTTTATTCCCACAACTTATTCATTTCATAGCTGGAAGCCTGTATCTCCAACTCCCCTTTACCCATTTTGCATATCCCCTCTTCCCTCTGGCAACCATCAGTTTGTATTTACAGGTATGATTCTGCTTTTGGCTTGTTTATTCATTTGTTTTATCTTTTAAATTTCACCTACGGGTGATATCATATGTTATTTGTCTTTCTGTCTGACTTATTTCACTTAGCATACATAATACCCTGTAGATTTATCCATGTTGTTGCAAAAGGCAAGATTGCATCCTTTTTTAAGGCTGAGTAATATTCCATTGTGTGTGTGTGTGTGTGTGTGTGTGTGTGTGTGTATGTGTGTGTATCACATCTTCTTTATCTTTTCATTTCCTGTTGGACACTCGGGCTGTTTCCATATCTTGGCTGTTGTAAATAATGCTGCAGTAAATATAGGGGTGCATATATCTTTTCAAAATGGTGTGTATCTTTTTAAAAATCTGTGCAGGGTATGCAGAGGGCCCTTTCAGTCTGGAAATTCATGCCCTTCAGTTCTGTGAACTTTTTCTGAATTGTTTATTAATGTTCTCTCTTCTGTTTTTTGCTGTTCACTCTTTGAAAAACCTGTATTATCAGAATTCCTGGGCTTATTCTTTATTTTTCCTCCCTCTTCTCCATTTTTCACTTTTCATATTTCTTTTTGTTCTGTCTGGGTGATTTTCTTATCTTTATATTTTTTTAAAAAAGATTATCTATTTGAGAGAGAGCGTGTGCAAGTGTGTTGGGGGAGGGGCAAAGGGAGAGAGAGAGAGAATCCTCAAGCTGACTTCCCACTGAGCAGGGATCCTGAAATGGGGGCTGCATCCCAGGACCCTGAGATCATGACCTGAGTTGAAATCAAGAGTTGGCTGCTTGACCAACTGAGCCACCCAGGTGCCCCAGCTTATCTTTATCTTTTTGCCTTTCTCTTACATTTTCATTCTTTTTTTAAAGTTCCAAGATCATGTTTTTATTCTCTAAAATGTTTTTTACAAGTATCTTTTTCTGTTTTATAGGTGCAAGTTCTTCATGTTTCTGATAATATTGATAATTTTTTGTGGAGGTAAATTTTGCATACAGTAAAATTCTTTTTGGTATATACTTCTGTGAGTTTGAACAAACATATAGAGTCATGTAACCATCACCATAGTTAAGGTATAGAACACTTCCCTCAGCATGTATCGCATGGAGCACTGAGTGTTATACGCAAACAATGAATCATGGAACACTATATCAAAAACTAATGATGTACTGTATGATGACTAACATAACATTAAAAAAAAAAAAGAACACTTCCCTCACCCCTCAAAATTTGCAGTCATTGTCTCTCTTCATCCCCAGTCTCTCCCAGCTCTTATATGTCTCTCTTGTTTGCCTTTTCCATAATGTCATACTGATGGAATCATAACAGTAGTTTTTAAAAATTCTTTTACCTGCCTTATATGAGTTTGCTCTGAGTTTCTTTTTCATGTTTGGTTTGGTCTCTCTCTCTTTTTTATTTTAAGAATTTTTATTTATTTATTTTTGTGTGCATGAGAGAGCACACAAGCAGGGGGGAGGGGCAGAGGGAGAAGCAGACTCCCTACTGAGCAGGGTGCTGGATGAGGGACTCCATCCGAGGACCATGGAATCATGACCTGAGCCGAAGGCAGACGCTTAACCCACTGAGCCACCTCGGTGCTCCTCTTTCTTTCTTGATATAGGTTTTCCCTGTATCTTGCTGATTTTGGGCTATTCTCCTACATGATGGGAGGTAGATATTAAAAGAATTGATTGGAAACTGCATGCATGGGTAGAGCTTTGTTATGGGCTGAATTGTGTCTCCCCAAATGCATATGTTGATGTTCCCACCCCCTACACCTCAGAATGTGACTGTTTTTGGAGGTAGGTCCCTTAAAGAGATAATTTAAGTTAAAATGAGGCTGTTCTGGTGGGTACTTGCTGATTGGTGTCTTTATAAGAAGAGGTTAGGAGAGATATCAGGGATGTAGTGCACAGAGGGATGACCATGTGAAGAGGCAGCAAGGAGGTGGCCATTTGCAAGTGAAGGAGAGAGGCTTCAGGAGAAACTAAACCTCCTGACACCTTGATCTTGGACTTCTAGCTGCTAGAACTGTGAGAAAATGATTTCTGTTGTTTAAGGCCCTCATTCTATGGTATTTTGTTATGGCAGCCCTAGCACACTAAAATAAGGCTTCTTGATTGACAAATTTCAATATAGGGTGATATGGCTGGACCTTTATGTATGAATGGTTACTATCAGTATTTTTAGTTATTTTCTCTTGGGTTGATAAATTCTTCCCTAAAGAAGGATTTTCCAATAAGGTTATTTGACATGAAAGCTAGAGAAGAAAGGGATTTGGAGGCTTATCAAGTGGAGAAGATTTGCAGTAGCTGTTTTGGGAAGAGGTGGTTGTTGGGTAGCAATGAATTTGAAGTTAGGCATCCTGATTTTATAGGGGACAAAAGTGAATAGCCTCTCTCCATCAGCTTGATGTTTATGTTGCAGTGTGTTAAGTGACAAGGATGGTAAGGGTGCTTGAAGTAATGGTGTGTAGACTCATTAAGGGAACTGAATTAAAATGGGCAAAAGTTTGAAGCAGATGTTTAGTAAAAAAGATATGATAATGGCCAATAAGCATATGAAAATGTGCTCATCACCACTCGTCATCACGGAAATACAAATCAAAAGCACTTTGAGCGTATTACCCAGTTTCCAAGATGGCTGCAACGATCCTTACCTCCTCGTACACCCTTGTGTGAGCACTCCCTAACACTGCACCATTTGGCCTGTGTGACTGATAGCATATGGCAGCAGTGATAATATGTCACTTCTGAGATTACATTATAAAACATTGCAGCATCCATCGTGGTCACCAAGAAACCCTACTTACAATTGCTGCAGTGGTACTACATGTATTTTTTATAATGTTCCATTATGTCAATCTGTTAATACGTTGTGGCAAAACGCGAGGACTTTTCCTCCCTCCTTTCTGTCCTTTCTTTCCTTCCACAAACATTTATTGAGTTCTTACTACATATCAGGTACTGGTATTCGATATTGGAAATATAAAGTCTCTTTGCTCAAGAGTTTATCATCTGGTCAAGATTAACTAGTAAGTCATAATTCAGAAAAATGCTATAGACAAAGACTTGCTCAGGTTGCTGTGATGAGCAGGAATACCTTCTAAGAATGCTGACTTATGAAAGATGGAAGGACTTGTCTAGGTGAGACGGGGTGGAGGATTATTACAGTCAAAGGAAAGAGCACGTACAGTGGCCCAGAAGTGTGAGAGATTTGAAAGAGTATGGCTAGTAAGACATTTCTTTTTTTGCAGATTGAAATAGAAAAGGTGGACAGGAGTGAAACCATGAACAATAGCTTTGTTTGCAGTTTTAGAATAGACTGTTAGCTTCATGAGGGAAAGGACCATGAGTGAATGTGTGATTGAACAAGAGAATGGCATAATGGGTTCTTCATTTTGGAAGATTACTCTGGAAGCAATGTTGAGAATGAATTGGTGGGGACAAAGGCAGAAATAGGTTAAGATGCTTTTGCAGGCAGTTGGGACAAGAAATGATGAAGGCCTGAGTAGAGGCAGTACCAGGGAATTGGGGAAGAAGAGAGCAGATTTAACAGAAAATTGATGGCTGATTGAATGTGGGGAGTGAAGAAGAAGACATGTCTGGGAAGATGATGAAGTTAATGATGCCCTTAGCTGAGATAGGGAAGAGAGCGATGAGAAACAGATACTGTTGCAAAGATTGGGCTGATTTACATTTTGAAAAGTAATTCTGGCAGCATCATGGTGGGTGCTTTTTCTTTTTCTTTTTTTTTTTCTTTTTCTTTTTTTTTTTTTTTTTTTTTAGNTTATGTAGCTTCCTCTGCCAGCGTGGAGTCCAGTGAGGGGTTTGAACTCATGACCCTGAAATCAAGACCTGAGCTGAGATCAAGAGTAGTATGCTTAACCGACTGAGCTACCCAGGCGCCCTTATGGAGGTTGTTATGAGGAGAGCCAAGATTGAAGCCTGGCGGAAGAATTAGTAGGTTGTTAGAGTAATTCAGGAGAGAGTTGATGGTGACCTGAGCTCTAATGGTGGCAGTGGGGATGAGAGAAGAGAAGCGAGTCAAGAGATATTTTTCAGAAAGAATATGCAATAAGTGCTTCTTTATTAAATTTAAGGGGTGCAAAAAGAGAGAGGACTCAAGAATTTTGTTTGGGTTTTTGACATGTGTAACCGAGTGGGTAGGAGTGCCATTTACTGAACTAAGGAACATAGGAGCAAGTTTGGGGAGAAGATAGAAATGATACTGACAGTAGCTGACATTTAGTGAGCACCATGGCTAAATGCTTGTAAAGCAATGTTTCATTTAATTTTTTAGTATCCTTATGAGGTAGGTGCCAGTATTATCCCTGTGTTACAGATGGGGAAATCAAGGTAGAACAAGGTTACAAGTTAGTAAATAGAATAACAATTTGAACCTAGGGGTAGTGCCCTTAATCATAATAGTAATTGTATGTTTCAGTTTTCCCTGGTAGATCTTGGAGTACTTGAGGAGGAAGGGATATGATGCCTCTCAGGCTGTATCTTCATAGAATGATTAGCACATAGTAGGGACAAAAGTTGTTTAATGGGAGCTTTTACTTATGTCCTACCTCGTGTACCCATTCTATTCACTCTGCCCCAGCTCCAACTCCCCCTCTTTTTAAAACTCTTCCCAAGAACCACTCACACAGGGCACCTGGGTGGCTCAGTCTGTTAAGCGTCTTCCTTCGCTCAGGTCATGATCCTGGAGTCTCGGGATCAAGTCCCACATCGGGCTTCCTGCTCAGTGGGGAGCCTGCTTCCCCCTCTGCCCTCCACCCTGCTTGTGCTCTCGCTCACTCGCTCCCTCTCAAATAAATTAAAAAAAAAAAAAAAAAGAACCACTCACACAAGGTACTTGGGTTTGTGCTAGGCCTTACTGAATTGATTTGGTAATTTTGGGTAGGTACCACATATAATGTAAAATCTAATACTAACTCTTTGTAGTATATTATAAAAAAGTCTGTTAGCTGTCTCATTAATGGAAATTTTTTCCTGGTAGTTTTTCTTCTGCCATTTTTCCTCAGCTTCCTCTCTTTCTCTGTCTGATTTTCCCTTCCATTCTAGCTGCTAAGCTTACCTGTACCTCCAAATGCCCATTGAATTCTTTGGCAGAGCATTTTCACTGTGTTTTTGTTTGACAGTGTCCTTTTCTTTTTCTTTTCTTTTCTTTTTTCTTTTTTTTTTTAAGATTTACTTTTTTATTTTAGAGAGAGAACATGAGAACAGGGGGAGGGTCAGAGGGGTAGAGAGAGAATCTCAAGCATACTTCCTGCTGAGCGCAGAGCCTGATGTGGGGCTTGATCTCACCACCGTGAGATTGTGACCTGAGCCGAAATTTAAGAGTTGGACCCTTAACCAACTGAGCCACTCAGGTGCCCCTAACTGTGTCTTTTCTCACCCTATTCAAGCCCTGTCCGGTTAGAGAAAAATTAGCTATCTGGCTTTGAAGATTCTGGTCTCTTTTAATGATCTTAGTAAGTTTGGGCTGCTATAATAGATGATCACAGACTTAAATACAACAGAAATTTGTTTCTCATGGTTCTGGAGGCTAGAAATGTGAGATCAGAATGCCAACATGGTTGGATTCTGGTGAGATCCTCTTCTGGGTTGAGGACGGCTGACTTCCTGCTGTGTCTTCGCATGATGGAAAGGGGGCAAGGAAGTTCTCTGGGGCTCATTATATAAGGGTACTAATTCCATTCATGACGGTTCCACCCTTAAGACCTAATTACCTCCCAAAGGTCCCACTTCCTAATATTATAACTTTAGGGGTTAGGATTTCAAGTTATGAATTTTGGGGGGACACAAACATTCAGTCCATTGCAATGATTATATGAATTATTAAGTATATGAGTTCCTCCTTCCTTCCCTTGCCCTTTCCCAGTGTGACCCTTCAACTAATTCTTAGTGAGTGCCTACCGTGTGCCAGCCACTGTTCTGGCTGGAGATGCAAGACAGACAAGTTCTGCCTTCATTGAGATCACATTCTAGTGGAAAAGACAGTAAGTAGTACAATAAATAAACAAATGTATAATGTAATGTGAAGTAACAGTAGGTATTATAAAGAAAACTAAACCATACTGAGATCCAGAGGGGTGCTGTTTGAGATAGGATGATGAGGCAAGGTTTCTCTGAGAGTGTGGTGTTTCAGCAGAAATTTGAATGAAGTAAGCAAGACATGCAAATGTGTGGAGGAAAAGAGTTCCAGGTTTAGAGAATAGCAAGGGCAAAGGTCCTGTCATGTTTTGGATTCTCCAGAAAGGAGATGTTGAGACAGTTGGAAGGACAAAGGATTTACTGGGGAGTCACACCTATAAAAGGGAAAGGAAGGAAGTAGGATTGGGCAGAGGAGCCATCAGATGTGCTTGCACCTGTCAAATTCTTTGCCAGCCCAATGGGGAGTCCCAGAGCAGTACACCAAGGAGAGCTGATATAACATTCCACATTGGGTGGTAGAAATGACCAGGCCTTTCTGCCCAACTTTGCTCGGTCATTTGACCAGGGACTGTCCTGGGAACAGAGTGCTCCCAGCTGAGGAAAGCTGAGGTGGACCTTGAGGAAGCTAATACTGGAGTTGTAAGTTAACCAGGCTTCTTGTAGGTTGGGCAGAAATTCCTTTCTTTGAAGGGGAATTCGGGGTGGTACATCTCTGTTTCTGCCACAGGCCTTATAATAGAAGTATGTTCGTTGTGTTCAAGGAACTGCAAGAAAGCTAATGTAGCTGGAGAAGAATGGGAGGGAGTGATAGGGGTCATGGCTGGAGAGGTAGCAGAGCGCCACAGCAAGCAGCATCCCGGGCTGTGGGAAGATGTTGGATTCCATTCTAAGTTTGGTAGAAAGCCTAAGTTAGAGGACTTCGAGCACGGGAATGACATGTGTTTTACATTTTGAAAGGATCGCTCTGCCATAAGCCATTGTATCTGTTTATCTATTGCTATACAGCAAACCACTGTAAAACTTACTGGCTTAAAACAACAGTGGCTTATTTTTCTCAATTCTGTGAATGTCCTGCTGGACTCACCTGAACTCACTCACCTGGCTGGATCTGGGTGTTTTAAGATGGCTTCACCCACATGTCCGGACCTCACCTGGGACAGCTACAGACTTGTTCTTTCATCTTCTGCTTCTTCATCTGAAGGTGGACGTGTTCCAAAAAGTCAAGCCCTACTGTGTAAGCACTTTTCCAGCCTCTGCGGGCATCAAGTTTGCTAATATTCCCTTGGCTAAAGCAAGACAGACGTCCAAGCCCAGTGTCAACATGGAAGGGGAATATACAAGGGCGTGGATATCTGGAAGTGTGATTCCTGGAGGCCATTGCTGGAACAATTTACCACATTAAACATTGTTTTAGTTACTTACCTTTTTCTGATCCTCTGCTCATCAGTTTATCCTCTGCATATTATTTAGTTTCCTGCATCAGTGTTTCCAAGAAAATAATGCACCAGTCACATAGACTTCACATATTTCCTATTGCTGTGATAGCAATTTCTTATTGTAAAAGAATAAATTGGCTGGTTTCAAGGACAAAATGGCCACTATCTGGACTTTGATTATTTCTCACTAGAGCAGTGTGGCCTGGGGACCCTCCTAGCTAAGAATTATTGTGCCACTGTGATCCTTCTCAAGACTCTAATGGTGTATGTGTAAATGTGTGACTTCTGTAACTTCCACTGGTGATGGAGCTGCATTGAGATTTTTAAAAAAATGTATTGAACTGAGGAACTCTCATTCATTGCTGGTGGGAATGCAGAATGGTACAGCTGCTTTGGAAGATGGAGTGGAAAACTAAACATACTCTTACCATATTATTCAGTAATTTGCACTCCTTGATAGTAAGCCAGATAAGTTGAAAACTTATGTCCACACAGAAACCTGCACACAACGTTTTAGCAGCTTTCTTCATAACTGCCAAACTTCGGAAGCAACCCAGGTGTCCTTTAGTAGGTGGATGGATAAATAAACTAATATATCACGGTAATGGAATATTATTCAGCACTGAAAAGGAATGATATATCGAGCCATGGAAGAAACTTAAATGCATATTACTGAGTGAAAGAAGCCAATCTGAAAAGGCTACCTGCTGTTTGATTCCAGCTATGTGATGTTCTGGAAGAGGCAAATTGCGGATACAGTGAAAAGACTGGTTTCTGGAGTTTTGAGGGGAGGAAGGGATGAAGAGAGCATAGAGGATTTTTAGGGCAACGATTCTGTATATAATAATGTTTGGTACATGCCATTATGTGTTTGTCTAAATCATACAAGATGCAAGACCAAGAGTGGACTCTAAATTATGTGATAGTGACGTGTCCGTGTAGCTTCATCAGTTGTAACAGATGTATCACTGGTGAGGGATGCTCAAGGTGGGGAAGGTTGTGTACTTGTGGGGAGGTGCAGAGGAATTCTTTGCACTTTCTGCTCAGTTTTGGGGCCGGAATCCAAAACTGCTCCAAAGATAGTCTATTTTAAAAATGTATTGAATTAGTAGTTCATCATTTCCTCCCCAAAAAGTCAACTTGATCTCAGTCATCATGATCTAAACTTTGTAAGCCATTTGGCAAGAATTTAACTTTGTGATTTAATGTTGATGTTAAATATTTTTAGTGAATTAATGATATAATTATTGACCTATCTACCTATATTTATAGCTGGTGGGTGAAGAGAAAAAGGAAATACACATATGATTGTAAATTGTTGAATCAACTTTTTAAAAATTCGTATGGTCTCCCTGTCTTAAATGTAGAACAGATACTTGGAGGTCTTTGTTTTTCCTTTTTTGTTGTTCAGTTCACTTTTTATTTGTTTATTTTTTTAAGACTTTATTTTTTTATAGCAGTTTCAGGTTTACAGCAAAATTGAGAGGAAGGCACAGAGACTTCCCATATATCCCTTGCCTGCACACAATCCCCCCCTTATCAGTAGCTTTCCACCAGAGTGGTGTGTTCATTTTAATTTGTTACAACCTATATTAACACAGTGCCCTAAAAATCCTCTGTGCTCAGCCTATACGTTCTGCCCCCCGGACAAGCTATCTTAAGTGTAGCTGTGGACCTTATTAATTGGATATTAGCTGTTGTAATTTGTACACATTGACTTAGCTGGATCAGGTCAAGGTTTCTGTGTTACATAGGAAGCAGAAATATTGTGAAGGAAAACATATACTTTTGGTAGTAATACAGATTACTTAAAACAGAATATGAAGAATTCTGCATTCTTCCTCCTGAAAATTAGTCATCAGTACTCTTCAAATCTTTTCTGTGTTTTGCCAGATACTGACAATGTGAAGCCATTGGAGGGTGTAAAAATTCTGGATCTAACAAGGTTTGTATTAATTTAACTATATTTTTGGTGATTGAATTTTCCCCTTCTTTCAAAAAAACATGCATTTATTTTTGGATTATAATGCTTACTATCAAAGTTTTAGAAAGAAAAACAAAAAATTTTTTTATAATTTCATTATTCTAAGAGACAATTAGTATATTTATGCATTTTTTCCCAATCTGTATATTTATATATACATTTTTAAAAAGAAAAATTAGAACCATATTGAAATTACAGTTTTAGGGGCACCTGGGTGGCTCAGTTGGTTAAGCATCTGACTTTGGCTCAGGTCATGATCTCAGGGTCCTGGGATCAAGTCCCACATTGGACTCCTTGCTCAGTGGGGAGTCTGCTTCTCCTTCTCCCTCTGCCCCTACCCCTGCTTATGCTTTCTCTTGCTCTCTCAAATAAAAAATAAATTCTTAAAAAAAAGAAATTATGTTTACTGACATTTAAAAGATAATGTTATATTTTGAGTATTTTTCCATGTCATTCAAAATTCGGTAAAAATGTAAGATGATATTTTATTATATAGTTGCCACATAATTACTCATCCCCCAATATTCCACAATTATAAATTAGGTTCCCTTTTACATAAATCTTTGCCTCAGGAAATCTTAGGATTTCTTCCTTAGCATAGAATTGTGGAAGTGGAATTACTGCATCAGTGGGAATATACTTTTTTTTTTTTTTTTTTAGAGATTTTATTTATTTATTTGAGAGAGAGAGAGCAGGTGCACATGATGGGGGAGGGGCAGAGGGAGAAGCAGACTTCCCGCTGAGCAGGGCCCCTGATGTGGGGCTCAATCCCAGGATCCTGAGATCATGACCTGAGCTGAAAGCAGACGCTTAACTGAGCCACCCAGGCACCCCAAAGGAATATACTTTTCAAACTTTTAATACATAATGCCAAATTGCTATTCTGAACAGTTTTAATAATTTTAATTCTTACTAGCATTATATCAGCTTATCTATGTTAAGAGCTATTAAGAATATAAAAATCTTAAAGGTGGTAATTATTTATCATTATTAATATTGTAGAGTACTGGCGGGACCTTTTGCTACTATGAATTTAGGAGATCTTGGAGCAGAAGTTATAAAAGTGGAAAGACCAGGTAAATCTATTTCTTCCTTTAAAACATAGAAACTAATACAGTTTTTTTCTTTTTTAAAGATTTTATTTTTAAGTAATCTCTACACCCAACATGTGGCTTGAACTCAAAACCCTGAGATCAGGAGTCACATGCTCTTCCAGCTGAGCCAGCCAGGTGCCCCAAATTAACGCAGTTCTTAACTTTTTTTTTTTTTTTAAATAACCATGTATCTATACATGGGATGAGGAGAGAATTGAAATGAAATGATTATTTTTTCTTCTCCATTCCTTATTTTCCTCTGAACTTGTACTAATGATTTCTTCTTACTTTTTATAAGCACCAAGGGCTATGGCTTCAGCCGGGCCGTTCACACGTACCTGAAAGCCTCCAGTAGAGACTGAGATGCACCATGTAGTAACAGTGATGCTAAATTGCACTTACAGTGCCAGGCACAGGTCTCAGCACTTTGCCTATATTAATTTATTTAATCTTTGCAACAATCTTATGGGCTGACACTTTATTATTCCTAGATTATAAATGAGAAGACAGAGACACAGAGACATAAAGTGATTTGTCCAAAGTCACACAGCTGATAAGGAATATCCATGCACTCAGCTGTAGTCCTGGCCTTCCTTATCCCCACACAAGCCTTACTATTGAGACTGAGTTTAGAGTTGGCCTGGCCACACTGCCTTGCTGGGGGATGAAGGGAAGGCCAGGAGGAGGGGTGGGTAAAAGGGAAGAAGTAGGACACACATGAAGGAGAGAAGGAAAAGGAATCAGAGTCCTTCCCAAAAGGAGCCCAGATACTCCAATCTAAGTTACTCTTTTTTGTTTTTAATAAAAGAAATGTTTTCTCATTTTATAATTCTAAAGATTTTGTGGGAGAAACACTGATGCTGAGATCAGTTCTTTGTTTTTGTTTTTCTTTTCTTTTTCTTTTTTTTAAAGATTTTATTTATTTATTTGACAGAGATAGAGACAGCCAGCAAGAGAGGGAACACAAGCAGGGGAAGTGGAGGGGAAGAAGCAGGCTCATAGCGGAGGAGCCTGATGTGGGGTTTGATCCCACAACGCCGGGATCACACCCTGAGCAGACGCTTAACCGCTGTGCCACCCAGGCGCCCCTGTTTTTGTTTTTCATTTGACATCTTTCCCATTTTTTCTTTCCCCGTTGTCCACCAAATTAATCTATTCTGTGTACACATTTCTCACTTTTATTTGGTATCTTATTAGTATTTTGGTGTTTAGCTAATGCTGCTATTGAAAGTTGTTTAGACCAGTGTCATGTATGCTCTTTCTCGCCTACAAGAAGGTAAAGGGCAGAGTCCATGTTCTCCAAATCATCCTATAAAGAGTTTGTTTTGGAAGGTTTCAAAACTTAGCATTATTATTTATTCTTCAAGTTGGGTCCTTATGGATAGGGAACAAAATTACTAAATCAGTGAAAATGGTTCTTGGCCTTCAATAGTGTGAGTCTTTCTGGAATACTCATAAAAGACTAGTTTGTAATTACATCACCTTATTAATTTCCCATAAGTGATTAAATGCTATAAAGTAGAATACATGGTATAGAAGAGTCAACTTTCTGCTAAATAGATTTCTTTGGAGGCCAAAGCAATTAGCAGAAGATTCTCTGATCAGCATGGGGAATATTATATATTATTATATCGTATTTATTTGACACTGTGTTTTATCAGGCTCCAGATGGTAGAAGAGCCTGGCAAATCCTGCTTTCCAGATATAATGAATGCTTCATTTACCTAGCTAGTGATGTTTATGACTTTTGGTTGTTGTGTGATACATGCTGAATAATGTTTACTTTCTGGCTGAATACCTTTTTTTTCTTTTCCAGGTTTCATAAAACTTTAATTTCTATGTTATTATGTGAATTCAACACCACGGCACTTTCTGATTTCAGCCATTGGTTCTTCTAATCCTAGACAGAGCGTCCAGTCTAATTTCGCTTGCTATTTCAGTTGATCACTAGTCTAAATATTTATATTCATATTAATTTTAGAAATCATTATTCCCAATCTATGTAGGCCTTATTTCTCCTTTATACTTTTTCGTTTCTTCAGTAGGGGGTACCTTCCTTTGTCTAGGCTTTTATGTCCCATAGTGATACACGTGGTATCGAGCTTTGTTCCTAACAGGTTGTTGTTCATTGTTTTTTTCCTGATTGCTCTCTTTCCCTTAACCCTTCTGCATGATGCATTTTAGTGTTCATATTATGTGTTTAACTGTTTTGGATTTTTGAGATAGTTATTCAACACAGATCTAAGGAAAAGTGAGTTGGCAGGATTTTCAAAGTTCAGGAGAGAACTAGTCTTTTTTCATGTCCACTTCTCCAGTTCTTTTTACTTCCCTTTCCTTCCCTTCGTTTCTTTTTTAAAGATTTTATTTATTTATTTGAGAGAGAAAGAGAGAGCATAAGCAGAGGGAGACGAAGGGGGAGAGGGAGAAGCAGACTCCTTGCTGAGCGGGGAGCCTGATGTGGGGCTCAATCCCAGGACCCTGGGATCATAACCCGAGCAGAAGGCAGATGCTTCACCAGCTGAGCCACCCAGGTGCTCCTCCAGTTTTTTAATTAAGTAAAATTTGGTTATAGTTTTCTTTTTTTTTTTTTTTTAAAGGTTTTATTTATTTGACAGAGATAGAGACAGCCATCGAGAGAGGGAACACAAGCAGGGGGAGTGGGAGAGGAAGAAGCAGGCTCCTAGTGGAGGAGCCTGATGTGGGGCTCGATCCCATAACGCTGGGATCACGCCCTGAGCCGAAGGCAGGCGCTTAACCGCTGTGCCACCCAGGCGCCCCTGGTTATAGTTTTCTGACTTGGGACTTAGACTATTCTTATTTTTATAATCAAAGAGCACATACATTTTCTTTTTCTTCTTTCTGTAGTAACCTAGCTGAGCAACATGGACTAGGGAGGGCAGCAAATGATGCTGCTGGTACTTGTGGATTGTGCCCCAGAGGCAGGGATATGAGGGCAGGGGTGTGGTCTTTCATTCACTGCTGTGTCTGCTCTGCCTAGAGCAGTGTCTGTGACGTGGTCAGTGCCCAATAAATATTTGCTGAATGGATTGAATGTGTGGAAATATCATTTAAGAAAAGCAGTCTGAAATCTTATATGAGATCTCCAGACTTTGAAATCATTGCAGCTAGTTAAAAACTTTAAATTGTGTGTGGTTCAAATAAAATATCTCTCAATTGCCAGTTTTCCCAGTTTGTGACCTTTAGTCTTTATTTCTTGTCATGTGCCATCCGTGCTGATTCTTTCCACTGATCCTCTCTAAAGCCCTGGGTAGGAAAGCCATGTAGGCCTCCAGTGAAGTTTCCTGACATTATCTCCACCTGAGAGATGAATGTAAACATATTAAATTATCTAATTTTGACATTGCTTTATTTAAAAAAAATTAATGTATTGGAAGCTTCAAAAAAATGGAAGTGGCTAGACTTTCTCTTGACTCTGAGAGGTCCTGTCTGATCCTGAAGATCCAGATTTACACCTGCCTTTTCCGGGAAGCCTCTTACTGGTTTATTACTGGAAGATTGCCTTCCTGGGATCTTGTAGTTCATTTTTCCCCGTGATGTTTTGGGCATGCCATTCCATTTGGTGCTTACCATTGATTGCTTTTGTTTTGTTATTGGTTCATTTCCAGTTAGGACTAATGCTGCTGCTGCTGCTTTTTTTTTTTTTTTAAAAGATTTTCTTTATTTATTTGAGAGGGAGAGAGTAAGAGTGCATGAGTAGGGGGTGGGGGCGGAGGGGAAGGAGAAGCAGACTCCCCGCTGAGCAGGGAGCCTGTTGTGGGACTCAGTCCCAGGACTCTGGGATCATGACCTGAGCTGAAGGCCGACCCTTAACTGACTGAGCCACCCAGGCGCCCCTAAAACTAATGCTGCTTTTCTCCTCTGCCCTTTCTCTTGTGAGGTTGTTTTGTTTTTTTTTGTTGTTCTTTAAAATAAATGAGTCTATTCTTTGGCCTCTGTTTTGTTTTCCAAAAGTCTATGTCTGTTTTTCTTGATCAGTTTCAGTGGTAAAATCTAATGGGCTAAAAGGTTAATTATATTATTTAGATGAGATTAGAATTTAAACTTTAACTCATATTCACAAGTAGTCTCTTCTTGGGGGCTAGTGATAAATATTTTAATTGTAATTATATAGTGATGTTTCAGATATCAATATTTAATCAGACCTTATATTATAAAATTCTTAAGATACTATTTTGTGCCATTTAATCATTGATTGATTTTCCGAGCTCTGTTTACATTGTTTGTCAGTTGCTTTTTGTGCAAAGGAAAATTTTTCTGTAACTCTATAGTGTTGTCTTTGAATCTAACACAAATATATCACTTGAAATAGATGTCCAGAAAAAAACACCCTGTATTTTTATGGTTTTAAACTTTTACTTTGAAGCAAGACCTAGTTGACTAAAATTTTATTCTAGAATAGTATTTGAAATTGAATGATTCTGCTATTCAGTAACTTATTTTGCCTTTTCTGATTTGTTGCTATAACACAAAATTTTTTCCCAATTGTATTGAGAAATAATACATACATCACTGTATAAGTTTGAGGCACATGGCATGGTGGTTTGAGTTACGTACATTGTTACGACATTATTACCACAATAGCTAACATCCATCTTCTCATGTAGATAGGGGAAAAAGAAAAGAAAGAAGAAAAGAAAAAAGGAAAAAAAAATTCTTGTGATGAGATCTGTTAGGATTTACTCTCTTAACAAATTTCCTATATAACATACAGTCATCATGCTGTACATTACATCTCTAGTATTTAATTTACTTTTTGACTGGCAGTTTGTACCTTTTGACCACCTTCCTTTAATTCCTCCTGCTCCCACCCTCCACCTCTGGTAACCACAAGTCTGATGTCCTATTTTATGAGTTTTTTTTTTTTAAATATTCCACATATAAGTGAGATCTTACAGTATTTGTCTTTGTCTGACTTATTTCATTTAGCATAATGCTTTCAGGGTCCATCCATGTTCTCATAAATGGTAGGATTTCCTCATTTTTTATGGCTTAATAGTATTCCATTGTGTATATATATTACAGCTTTATCCATCAGTGGACACAGGTGTTTTTGTATCTTGGCTCTTGTAAATAATGCTGCTATGGACATAGGGGTGCGTATCTTTTTGAGTTAGTGTTTTTGTTTCCTTGGGCTATCTTCCTAGAAGTGGAATTCCTGGATCTTATTGTAGTTCTCTTTTTAATTTTTTGAGGATCCTTCATACTGTTTCCCACAGTGGCTGTACCAATTTCCATTCATACCAGCAGTGCACAGAGCAATGGGGTCTCCACATCCTCACCAGTATTTGTTATCTCTTGTCTTTTTGACAATGGCCATTCTAACAGGTGTGAAGTGATTTTGTCATTGTGGTTTTAATTTGCATTTCCCTAATGACTAGTGATGTCAGGCTTCATTTTCTGTATCCGATGGCCTTTTGTCTATCTTCTTTGGAGAAATGTCTTTTTGGGTCCTTTGCCCATTTTTTGATTGGGTGGGTTGTTTGTTTTTATTTGAGTTGTGTGAGTTCTTTATATGTTTTAGATAGTAACCTGTTACCAACTATATGATTTGCAAATATTTTTTCCCATTCTGTAGGTTGTCTTTTCACTTTGTTGATGGTTTCCTTTACTGCACAGAATCTTTTTAGTTTGATGCAGTTCCGCTTGTTTATTTTTGATTTTATTGCTTGTACTTTTGGTGTCAAATCCAAAAAAGTCATTACCAAGACCCATGTCAAGGAACTTTGTTCCTATGTTTTCTTCTTGGAGTTTCATGGTTTTAGGTCTTACGTTTAAGTCTTTAATCCTTTTTGCATTAATTTTTGTGAGTGATTAATGGCATAAGATAGGGGTTCAGTTTCATTCTTTTACATGTGAGTATCCAATTATCCCATCACCTTTTGTTGAAAAGACTGTCTTCTCCATTGAGTGTTCTTGGTTCCCTTGTCATATATTAGTTGACCATATGTGCTTGGGCTTATTTCTGGGATTTCACAGAAACTTAAAGATTGATTGATTGATTGATTTATGAGGCCATTTTATTATAAAATCTCACCATTATTCTGATTTAAATAATAGTTAACAAAAATCTTTTGCAGACTCAGCATTTCTTTGCACATTTAATGCCAAGAAACACAGAAAGAGCTGACCTAAACTGCCAAAGCTTTTTACTTTTCGACCTAAACTGCCAAAGATTTTTACTTTTTGCTTGCCAAAAACTGAGAGTAGTTTTTTTCTTTTAAATTTGCCATTTATTAAATCTAAAGCCTGCTAATAGGATATTTCTTCCTGGATATTGACTTTCAGGGATGGAGTCTAGTGAAAGATGCTATGAAAAGATTTAGTGAATAACATGAATGGGTAGAATTTGGACAGTTCCAACAAGTTCTTATGGCCCCTCTAGATTGCTAATTCCACTGAATTGAGCTGATTTTGTTTAGGCACCTGTGAATGTATATGATGGATGAATGTTGGTTTGAATGTCTCATGATGTTTTGGGGTTAAAAATTAATAGTTCATACTGTTATTTTCAGGAGCTGGTGATGATACACGAACTTGGGGGCCACCTTTTGTGGGGACAGAAAGTACTTATTTTCTCAGTGTTAATCGAAATAAAAAAGTAAGACTTAATTTCTTTCTTTGCTTTTTTTGTGTAATTCTCTTGTAATAACAAAACTTTTCATATCACCTTGGCTCATTCATTTCTATCCTTTTTGTATATATAATTAATATTTAAAATAAGGTGAAATCTTATTCATTCACCAGTTACCAAATAGAAACAAGAGAGCATTTTACTAATCTTCCTTCTCTACTAACTTAAAATATTTCATGAGAATTTATAATGGTTTATGATGGAAATAATTTTATTAAAGAAAGAAATCATTTGATTCTTTACATTTTCTTTCGGAGATTGCTAATTGCCTAACATTTAGTATTATTATTTGAAAAATTTTTACTGTAATCCTTGCTATCATCCTAATATATCTACATAGCAAATAAAGTCAGTAAAGATAATTAAAATGTTTCTTCCTAAGGAAAATACACTTGCTTTAAGTGAAGAATGTATGATATGAACGGCTCCCTTATTGAATGTCACTAATATGAAAACCTTTATGATAGCATTTTAATATATATATTTTAATTTTTAGAGTATAGCTGTTAATATCAAGGATCCAAAAGGGGTGAAAATCATCAAAGAGGTACAGTATGCTCTATGGAAGACATCTAACTACCTGGGTTATAATTGGGGATTTGAATATCAGAGTAAAAGTGTTTTAAAACTTGATTTCATTGGCAAGCTCTAATTTTGCTGTAAATACCCTTTAAGAATTTAACTTTACATTTATTATAAGTAAAATTTGCTTTCTAATTTCTTGTATGTTGTGTATAATATTTCTCTACTCCGTGAAAGTTTTCAGTTATAATACTATCTACTATTGACTGAATGCCTGCTCTGCATCAGATCTTAGGCTTGGGCACTTTTCCATATATTATCTCCTCAAATCCTCAGAATTTGACCTGTAAATGGGAATTAGAATCCTCATTTTCATGGGAGGAAAATGAGTCTCATGGGGCTCAAGTAATGCTCCGAAGATTACAGAGCTGGTAAAGGGAAGAACTGAAATTTGAACCCGGCGATGTGGGTCACACCACTGGAGAGCCCTGGCTTTTTCTAACCTTTATTCAGATGGCTAATATATCCATCCTCAGCATCTTTCCTTGAGGGACAAGATTGTGTGTAATAGTTTGGTGCACACCCTGTTGTTCCACTGCTGAGATCCAAATCCTGCCTTCTCTATTTAGTAATCTTGTGACTTCAGGTAGGTTACTTAATGTTTGTTTTTTTGGTTATTATTTAACTTCTTTATGCCTCAGTTTCCTTATCAGTAAAATGGGGATAATAATAATACCTACTTTTTAAGGTTGTTGTTAGAATTGAGTTAATATATGCAAAATGTGTAGAAGGGTGTCTGCCATAGTTAGTACACAGTAAGTATTAGCTGTTATTATTGTTTCTGATGCCCATAAAATTGGATTTATCATGTGAGATAAGACTTGCTTGTCATCTTTGTTAAAGTTTAAAATCTTATCTAATAGATGTAAGTACTAAATACCCAAATTTGTTTCATATCAAAGCATCAACTTTAACATCATTGCCCTTACCTATCTGGCTGATTGAAATATCAGAATCACTGACCACCCACTTTGGTTCTCTTGGGTCAATCCAGCAAAGGTAGAATTTTTGTTTACTAGATGTATTTTGAACACAGAGCTTGATAATTGTCCTGATCTTACTGCCCTGTTTTCATATATCTTTCTGTAGTGTAACTTAGATTTGTTTGTTTGTTTTTGTTTTCTTTTTCAATTGAAACTTAGTTTGGTTTTTCTAAAATTTTCTCCATTACTGTTGCCCTGCTCTGTTTTTCTGCAATTGTCGACCCTCACTTTGGACCCAATTCCCATGGTCTTCATTCTCAAAACATTCTTTTTATATTCTCCTCAGTGGTTATTTCGTTTTATCTAATTATTTTTAGGAGATTGTTCTTGCCTTAATTCTCCTCTTCCTGTTCTTTCTCTGTTTCATCTTCAGTGGTCACAGTTCCTGCTTCTTTGCTTCTGTTTCAGAGCATTCTGATATTTTATCCTAAGTAGTCAAGGTTTCAGATTTGATTGAGCAAATACTTTGCAATTTCATTAGAGCTTCTCAGTGGGGCAGTATTAGGTGGAATTCATAACTCTTGCTACTAAGACAGAAGTGTACAGTTGAGTATTTTAGGCCTGCATGTGTAATTCTGACCAAAGGAAACGAATCTCCAGGACTTCCTTCTCACTGTGCTTGGATCTTGCCAGTCTTCTACCATGTTGCAACAACTTTCAATTAACTTTCATTATGGGCCTGATTTCTCTTCATGTTTGAATGATAATAATAAAGTACATTTCAAGTCATATTAAACTTAAATAGATTGTATGAGACATTATTCATGTCTGTTTCTTTTAGCTAGCTGTATGTTTTTAGCTTTCAGCCTGTTATATATCTTATTGCCTGGGGGAAAAATTATTTTTTGCCTAATCTTTTTAATCTTTCTGGCATCAATTTCTCCTTTAGTTTAAGAGTAGCAAAACAACCTCCCTATTCAGACCATAGTGGCCATGATTGCTAATATAATGAGTTTAGTTTATGGAAGCAGTTCCAAAGTAGCATACAAAGCAATCAGCTGGATACATGAGAGCTTCAAAAAATAGCACTCCTTTGTCTCCTAGGCTAACCAAAAACAGCTTGTGAAAAAAACAAAACTCTGCTTAGAAAATCTATGTAGAGCCTGGGATTTTCATAGCCATATGATTTGGTAACTTTCTGACACGTCATCTATATTTCAAATAATTCTCTATGTTAATTAGGAGACAGTCACAATATCCATATTGTGTGCACATATTATGGTCCACAGAGCAATGTCGTGGATTTTATTTTCTTCCAACATTTTATTATGAAAAATTCAAACATACAAAAGAGTTGAAAGAAGAGCATGAACTTTCTTTAACCCTGTGTCTAGATGCAACAATGTTATTATTTTGCTATATTTGCTTATCTACATATGTATAAGTATGTGTGTGTTTGTGTGTGTATTTTTGAACTGTTTTATATATTTTATTTTTTTAAGGTTTATTTATTTATTTATTTATTTTGAGAGAGAATGAGCAGGGAGAGTGGCAGAGGAAGAGGGAGAGAGAATCTCAAGCAGACTCTACACTGAGTGCAGAACGCAATGCAGGGCTTAATCTCATGACTCTGAAATCATGACCTGAGCTGAAATCAAGAGTCGGATGCTTAACCAACTGAGCCACCCAGGTGCCCCTTGAATTATTTTAAAGTGGAAGATATGAAACTTTGTGCTTAAATTTTTCAGAATACATTTCTTACTAATAGTCATATTCTTTGATATAACATTTAAGAAATTACTTTATGATTTTTTAATTAAAAAATGTGGTTAAATTATTAACACTTTCCTTTCTACTTCTGATCTCCACTGTTCTTAAATTACATCAAATGAAGAGAACTCAGAATTAGATACTCTATATTTCAAATTAATTTTAGTTCTTATTTACTACTCTGTGACTAGACGGAAGATTTTCTTTTTTCCTTTTCAGAAAGAAAAAGATAGTAGCTTCTCTAACTCATACAAAATTGTGCTTGCTTTTTATTCTGGGTCAGATTCTAGAACAGATTTTTTAGATGATTTGTGAGCACTTGCATGAGGAAGAGGTGATCACCAATAAAACTGGAAACCAGACTTCTTACTTTATTTCCTGGTAGATTATTGTATCAGGGGAAATGCAGTGAACACTTGGTCTCCCCTGAAGTAATTGTCACATATGACACTTGTAGTTAGAGTGAAGAGCAATATAACTCAGAGGGAGTTTCCTGATGGCTGAAGATACTTACTGTTTGACCTTTTATGGAAAAAGTTAGCCATCCTTTATCTAGAATCTTATCTATTATATTAGTTTGTATGTGTGAATTCAAAAATTACTGTAATGGGGGTCCTGGATGGCTCGGTTGGCAGAGCGTGTGACTCTTGATCTTGGGCTTTTAGGTTTGAGCCTCACATTGGGTGTAGAGATTATTTAAAAATAAAACCTTAAAAAAAAAGAACTAGTGTAATGAATTTCTCTGGGTGAAATAGTATAACTTTTGGATGACTTTAAAACAGACCTTAAAAGATATGCAGTCACAACTGAAATTTAGAAAATAATTTTATGGTTAAGGTTTGTGTTGGTTCATTGTCCTCCAATTCAGATAGCAGTGATCTGGGAGTCATTTCTGACTTACTTATTCACTGGGTTACAGTTTAATCGTTGTTTTTTTTTTTTAATGGTTCATTAAATACATTTAGAACTCTTTGGAAAGAAAGCATCTGATAAGTATGAAAGCATTTCCGAATTAACATTTACGTGTTAAGTACCTATATGTGCAGGTTGTGGTGAGGAATGTTACATAGTAAGGATGGAGAATATCAAAGACATTATATTTAGTTTTTTTGTAAAGGGTTTAAGATGTTTTTCATATGTTTTTATAAATATATTTTAACTTTGCTACCTAAGCTTCTTGAGACTATATTTGGACCATGTAACCTAGATATTTCTTACATTTAATGTAAGCCTATCCACTTAACACCATGATATTTGCTGGCTGTTTTAATGGCCATTGTTTTATTGGCAGCAATACCTCAAGTAGTTGACCAGAGCCTTTATGTTCATTTAATTCTACTTTATAATTCTACTTTTCTGGACTATTACAATGTGAGGATCAACTGTGTTTACTGAAATTCGAATTGTGTCATGTGGGGGTTTGTTGCAAGTTTGGAAGTCCCTTAAGAAGTCTGACTCATCTTCCCCTCTTTCCTCAGCTTGCAGCTGTTTGTGATGTATTTGTGGAAAACTATGTCCCTGGCAAACTGTCTGCAGTGGGCCTGGGATATGAAGATGTAGACAAGATTGCTCCTCACATCATCTACTGCTCCATCACAGGTATTTCGACCCCACGCCTTTGTCAGTGAGTAAATTTTCCAGTTATTGGGTTTCTTTGTTCATGTAAGAAACCTCTTGCTAGTGTGGGTTTTCTTGAAGTCATTCTGTTCTCCCTAGCCCTTGCCCTCCAATTAATTGTTAAAGAATATAAACCGAAATGAAGATTTTTCATGTATTTATTGGCTGTTTGCATTTCTTCTTGAATTGTATGCCTGTGGATTTTTGACAATTTTCTCATTGATATTTTACAGACATTTACAAAGTACAATTATTAATTCATATATAGAATTGTAGGTAAAATATTAATGGGCTTTAGGGTAGCACAGGAAATCAATATATCCCTTTAATTTATTCAAAAGTGTTAAGCCAGGTGAAGGAAAAGAGTTCCATAAAGTCTTCCAGATTGTTTAGCTGAGGAATATTGTGGGTGTTTGTGTGTGTGTGTGTGTGTGTGTGTGTGTGTATGTGTGTGTTCAGGTCCAAGGAAAAAAGGTTATCATATTAGTTAGTTTAACCCATTTTTAAGCACTTAATTATTAATTAGGGATGCAATATTATAAAAAAGTGGTTCTAAAAATTCTGAGTTACATTAGTCGTTTTTATCAGAAAAATTCATAATATTTTCTTTTTTTTTTTTTTTAAAGATTTTATTTATTTATTTGACAGAGATAGAGACAGCCAGCGAGAGAGGGAACACAAGCAGGGGGAGTGGGAGAGGAAGAAGCAGGCTCATAGCAGAGGAGCCTGATGTGGGGCTCGATCCCATAACACCGGGATCACGCCCTGAGCCGAAGGCAGACGCTTAACCGCTGTGCCACCCAGGAGCCCCATAATATTTTCAGTCTTTATTCATTCATCTACCAAATATTTACCGCAGGCCTATGATTTGCCAGGCTGTATTCTAAGGTTCTGGGATGTGGCAGTGAATAATGCATATTTATGCTGTCATAGAGGTTTGCATTATAGGTTAGGGAGATAGAGAATAAATAAATAAATATATTATTTTGTTTTTTGTTTTTTGTAACTGAGCCCGGTAATGATAAGGGCTAAAGAGAAATAAAGTAGGGCAAGCAGGATGGGGTGAGGAGGAGTTATTTTATACTTGGAGATAAGAGAAGGTGCCCTTGGGGGTGTGGCGCCTGGGTGGCTCAGTTGGTGAAGTGTCTGCCTTTTGCTCAGGTCATGATCCTGGGATCCTGGGATCCAGCTCCATGTCGAGCTCCGTGCTCAGCAGCGAGCCTGCTTCTGTCTCTTCCTCTGTCTCCCCTCCCCCTCATGCTTGCTTTCTCTCTTTTAAATGAATAACTAAAATCTTAAAAAAAAAGAGAGAGAAGGATCCCTTGTAAGGTGACCTTTGAGCAGAGACCCGGATGAAGTAAAGGAGTGAATCGTATAGATATTGGCAAAGATGGCTTCAGGAAGGAGAAACAGCAAGTACAAAGGACCTAAGGCAGGAATGTGTTGGGCATGTTTGAGGACCATCAAGGATGGCTGAAGCACAGTGAGCCAAGGGGAATGTAACAGGAAGGAAAACAGGGAGATGTTGGTTAGCAAGATCATGAAGAGCTTGTTGGCAACTCTTAAGGAATTTGGCCTTTACTTTGAATAAGTTTATTAGTTAATGGAGTGTTTTGAACAGAAGAGTGATATGATCTGACATATTTGTAAAAGGATCACTTTAGCCAGTGTGTTGAGAATAGATTGTAGAGGACAAGGGTAGAAGTGGAAGACCAGTCGTGAAGCTGTTTAACTACTGCAGGCTAGAGACGCTGGTGGCTTGAATTAGGGTAGGAGTGGTGGAGGTCATTGGGGAGCGATAGGTGTTTCTTTCTTAGTCATAAAGTAATAATAACCAAAATACTTCTGTTTCTGTGTATTCAGGTTAACTGAGATATAATAATACTTTGACTATGACATATTACTTTGGTATAAATAATGCTTTTCACAGTATAATTATGTGGTCCTTTTTTTTTAAGATAAACTAAGCTATAACTGCAATATTTGGTTGATATTACTTTAGAAAGGATGAAGAACCCAATGATCATTTATTTCTCTACTGAATCAGCGTGAGAGACGGTCTGTACGTAGTAGATGGCTCTTTGCTGCTAAATCTGACTCTTTCTTAGATGTACTATTTTATAGATATGTAATCACACTTCAATTTTTGTATCTATGTGTCAGTATTTGTATGTGTCAGAGAGAGGGAAAGATTTTTTTTTTAAAATCTCACAGTCCAATGGAAATATGGAGTTCTAAATTATTAAAGTAAGTAAAATATCTTCAAATTACCTTGTTATCAAAAAAATGGTACATAACTAGCAAATGCAAAATCTGTGACAGTAAGTATTTATTTCTCATTCCCGTGAATTTACACTGGCTGAGGTTCAGCTGATCCAGACTGGTTAGATGTGGCTCCAAGTTTCAGTTTGGGGGCCTGGTGTGCTTTACCTGTCTCTTCCACTTCTTGGACCAGTGGCCACCAAATGCACGTTTTCCTCATACTGAAAGGCAAGAGTACAAGAGAATGAGCCTAACCTCACAAGCACATTTAAAGCATTAGCTCACATCCCATTTGCTTACATTCCTTTGGTCAAGGCAAGTCACACAACCAAGCCTAATACCAGTGCATGGTGAAATATATTCAACTCTCATGGCAGGAACTACAGAGTCACATGGCAAGGTGTGGATTCCAAGAGGGGTAATTAGGAATAATAATATATTTTATCACATCCCCCAGCCAAACAAAATGCTAATCCACTTGAGGGGCCCCTGGGTGGCTCAGTCGGTTATGCATCTGACTTCAGCTCAGGTCATGATATCTGGGTTCTGGGATAGAGCTCCATGTTGGGCTCTCAGCTCTCCATGTGGCAGGGAGCCTGCTTCTCCTCTGTCTCTGCCCCTTCCCCTGCTCCTGCACGTGCTCTCTCTCTCAAATAAGTAAATGAAATGAAATCTAAAAAAAAAAAAAGAGCTACTCTACTTGGGAAACCTCACAGTTCCCAAAGTTGCACATCTATAACCAGCTATAGTTAGAGCCAACAGTTCTTCTGGGTTTTGGCTTGTGGTTAGAGAATCTCTGCATTTTCTTCCAGTTCTCAGATTCCGTATTAACATTTTAGTGTGTCAAAGGGCCTTGGAGATAGATTGTATAATGCAGAAGTTCTCAGCTATGGGGAGAGTGGGGATTTCATATGCTTTTCAGTGATAGGGATGGGGGAATAAGTAGGTGATGGGGAGAGGCATTTGCAGTCTGAACAAGCACCTTCCATAATTCTGTAATCCTCTACATTCCTATCTCCTGACAATCATGAGAAAAACATCCATACAGTTCATTCTCCTTTATTTCCTGATAAGGAAACAGGTCCAGAATGTCCAAGGGACCTCTGGTCACACAGCTGTTTAATGGCAGACGGCTTTAAAACTCAGGCCTCTTGACTAAATATTAAGTGTCTCTATGCTTTCCATATTTAGACATATATCATGGTTATATGTTACATTGTTATAACTTATATTGTTAAGTGATGACATGGACTTTGTGATTACAAGACACTGAACAGCTTGACTTGAGAATAGTATATTCTTGCTCTTCTCTTTCATTTGTTGTTAATCATATTTACTCATCAGGGAGTCTAAATGTCAACAGAGTCTTTAGAAGCAGAGGTCATTTATGAGTCATGAATTTGTAGTGTGTATATAAAATAAGGGCCATCTCTTTTTTAAAAGTTTGGTATTCTTGGTAATCAGTGTTTGTTTTTGATATTTTTTAATAAGACTGATTAGATCAGTCTAAAGTTGCACATGTTATGATTGGGATCCTAGACTTTCCTTATGTTTCCCAGTGGCATTGCTGTTCTGTCAGTGCTGTCCAAGCCCAAATAGTCTGTTCTCACTCACATGTTGGCCTTATTGCTGATGAGAGTAATCTTAGAATGGTTGGGAGATTTATTTTAATGCACTCTGACAGTTGTGTGGTTGAGATTGCCTCAGTCTGTGAAATCTGGTCTGCAGGACAAAAATGCTAGACTGATCACAAGGGAGGAAGGACCTGATTATTTTTGTTAGCAAGGTTCTCTTATCATTTCAGAGTATGAACATTAGGGGGCAGTGTTTAAAAAGCTATAATTCACTAGGAATTACTTTTTGAGAAAACTAGTGTTTCCTTTGTACCAGTGGGTAGAGAAAAATCTCTGAAAGGGCATATTTATATTTTTAAAGAAGTTTTGCTTTTTAAACTGACCATTCTCTACCTTTCTATACTTTTAGAAGTATAATGATATTCTCCATGGCACTTTAATTTTAAGTTGTACCTTCTTTCCTTTGTTTCTTCTGAGCATGTTATTAATTATAAAAACTTAGCAATAAAAATTCTCTCTACTACATTTTAAAATATTTACTTTTTTTCTTCTTATTAACTTCATTACTCTTTTTTCCTAGAAGGATAAACGTTGCATTATATTATTGAGTCAGACTAATTTTGTGGTAGGGACATTGTGTATGCCCTTTAATAATTTTTTTTTTGGGTTGGGAAAGGGCTTTGCAAAGTACCTTTTTGATTTTTGTGAATTCCCCAATGGCATTTTCTTAATCTCTGTCCTTGTACGGACAGATTAAAGGTTTCTACTTGAGGATAGGTCCTCAAGAGGGACCTCAGAACTCATATCAAAGAGAATATTTTAAAGAGTTAGACACATTCTTTAGTTTTAAATAGGAAAAAAGTCTGCGAGCTCTACTTATGAGCTGAGAATCGCTAAGACAGTTTTAAGGAAGAACCTGGTAGGCAGATTTGCCCAGTTAGATATAAAGACTGATATAACCCATAGTAATAAGATGGAGTGGTATTAGTACGAGGATGAAGAAATTGATCGATGGAACAGAATAGAGAGCTGAGAAACATGCTGGCATCTGTATGGAAACATGTTTTTTTAGGGCTTTTACTTCAGTTCATTAAAGAATAGAATATGCAATAATTGATGGTAGAACATTGGTTATCCTTTTGGGGAAAGGTAAAATTGATCTTGAGTTTATTCTGTACAGTGACATAATGTTGATTTTTGCCCTAAATATAAAAAGTAAAACTTTAAAACTTTTAGAAAACAATATAGGACAATGTCTTATGACCTTATCGCAGGGAAGAAATTTGTAGACAGCACATGAAAAGTATAAACTACAAAGGAAGGGATTGATAAACTCGACTACTTATTAAAATGAAAAACTTTTGTTCAGCAAAGGCCACCATAAAAAAAGCAAGGAGATGAGTCATAGATCCTTGGAAGGTAACTGACACAGGATTAATAACCAGAATATATTAAAAATTCTTTTAAATCAAATAGAAAAAAAGAGAAACAATTCAATAGACAAATGGGCAAGCTCCAGAAAAGGAAACCTGAATGGCCATAAAAAGTTACTCAGGCTCAGTAGTTTTTAGAAAAATGCAAATTACACTGTATGTTAACTAACTAAAATTTAAATTAAAAATGCAAATTAAAACAAGAATAATATTCCACTTCACACCTAAGAGATTGACAGACATTTAAAAGTCTGACATTACCAAGTGTGGATGAAGCAAAGGAATCCGTGAACATTGCTGGATGACTGATAGCCATGTTGGAAAATGATACCCATGTTGGGTGCGATTTGGCAAGCTCTTTTGAGATTGTACACGAGTCTACCCTGTGATCTCCAGTTTCACTTTTAGGTACGTCCCTATGGAAAGTCTCAAGCATGTGCATGAGGGGACATGAAGGATGTTCATAGCAGCATTTGTTTGTAATAGCAAAAAGGTGAAAATATGAGATGAAGTATATTTCAGTAGAAAATGGCTAAATGTGTAATATAATGAATGGGATACCATTAAACAGTGGAAAGAGTAAGCTGGAACAAGATGAAATCAATTAGATGAATTTTCGAAACATAAAATTCAGTGAAGAAAGCAAGTTACAAAAGCTGATATGTAGAGTTAAGATAATAAAAATTGTATATATTTTTTAGTAATTCACTGAAGTATGGTTAAAATATAAAGACATGCATGGTAGTGAAAAATACTAAATTTAAGAGAATGATTACCCCTGGGGAGTGGGGAGGGAGCGATATGGGACAGGGAAGGGACATAGGCAGGACTTCAACTATATTTGCCAAATATGCATGCATATTTGGTTAGATTATTCTGTATACCCTTTTATGTTNCCCACCCTCCCCCTCCCTCCCTTCCTCTGTCTCCCTTCTCCTACTCCAATGCATATTTCTTGAGCTTCTGTATTTCCTGGCTGTGTTGCGTGTACAGGGTGAACAATGCAGACATCATTTCTGCCTTTAGGAGCTTAGAGCCTAGTGTTACAGACATTTTACGAAGAAGTTAAAGAAATCATGTGGCATGTACTAATAAATTGTGTTATGAAAAAATCAAACAAGGTACTTGACAGAGATTAATAGAGAAGGGGATGCATAGTGTAAATGGGATGGTCAGAAAAGGCCTTTCTGGGGCGTTATCATTTAATAGACCTAAAATATAAGAAGGAACCAGCTATTCAAAGATCAAAGGGAGGAGCATTTCAGGCAGAGAGAACACCATGTGCAAAGGCCCTGAGGTAGGAAGGATCTAAATTCCTTTAAAAGCCTGAGAGAAAGCCAATGTGCCTGAAATACCAAAAACAATTAGAATGCTTGAGAAGACACCATATAGGGGTGCAGATGCTATGGCATACCGGGCAGGATTTGAGCAGTAGAGGGATATGATCCAAATTACATTAAAAATAATCTTTAAAATAGGTAGTAATCAAATACTGATTAACTCAGAGAAGAACTTCATTATAAACATTGGACATAGAATTATACAGCCATAAGAAAGGATGCGGTCTGCCATTTGTGATATCATGAATGGACCTAGACCATCATTATGCTAAGTGGAATAAGTCAGAGAAAGACAAATACCATATGATTTCACTCATATGTGGAAGCTAAGAAACAAAACAAAACAAATGAATAAATAACCGAAAAGCAGAATCAGACCTGGAAATGACAGAGAACAAACTGATAGTTGCTGGGGGTGAGGAGGGGATGGGCAAAATAGGTGAAGGGGAGTGGGAGGTAAGGCTTCCAGTTATGGAATGAATAAGTCATGGGAATAAAAGGCACAGCACAGGGAATATAGTCAATGATATTGTAATAGCATTGCATGGAGATAGAAGGTAGCTACATTTGTGAGCATAACATAATGTATGGAGAAGTTGAATCACTGTCTTGTGTATGTAATGTGTGTCAACTATACTAAAAAAAAAAATAACTGACAAACTTCTAGTCATACTGACCAAGATAAAAAGAGAAGATACAAAGTTAATCAATGTCAGGAATGAAAAAAGGGCCATCACTTCTGACAACAAAGACATCAAAAGGATATCACTTCTGACAACAAAGATATTAAAAGGATATCAACAGAATATTACAAATAACTCTATGCCCATGAATTTAAAAACTGAGATGAAATAGAATAGAATAAATCCTTAGAGAAGACAAAGTACCAAAACTCACTCAAGAAGAAACAAGGTGAATTGTGCTATATCTATTTTTAGTTAAAAATCCTTTGGAAAAAACTTCAGGCCCAGATCAGGTTTCACTGGTGAATCTTACCAAACATTGAGTAAGAAATACTATCAATTTTACACCATCTCTTCCAGAACAATAGAAAAGGAGGGAATACTTCCAAACTCATTTTATGAGGCCAGCATTGCCCTGATTCCAAACTAAAGACATTTCAATAAAAGAAAACCAAAGACCAATATCCCTCATGAACATGGAAGTAAAAATTCTCAACAAAATATGAACAAATTGAATCCAGCAGTATATAAAAAGATAATACATCACAATCGAGTGGGCTTCATCCCAGGAATGTAGGCCAGGTGAACTTTCAAAATCTGTGCTAACCATATTCACGCACAAAAGAACGACATATGAGAAAAGCTGCATGACCTTTGGCTTTGGCTGTGACTTTAGATGTGTGATGGCAAGAACATGATCCATTTGGCCATCAAAAAGAGTGTAGTCCTGATTCATACGACAGTGTGGATGAACCTCAGAAACACCAAGCTGCATGAAAAAGGCCAGATGCGAAAGGCTAGGTATTGTCTGATTCCATTTATATGCAATGTCTAAGAAAAGACATAAATTTATAAGCTGGAAAGCAGATCAGTGGTTGCCTAACGCTGGAAATGGGCGTGGGGGATTAACTGCAAAGAGGCATGAGGAAACTTTTTAGATTGTGGTGATGTTTGTAAAACTCTATACGTTGATTTATGGACTTTCAATGGGTGAATTTAGTGCTGTATAAATTACATTTTCATAACGCTTTTTAAAAAAGTGAAAAAAATTGGACATTGAAAGAAAGTTCATGTTTCAGAAAGTAGTGATTAAGATAAAATTTCTTGAGATTACTGAAGAAATCACCATGCCTCCGTAGTGTGTCAGCGTCAGTAGCAGAGGCCGGTGAGCCCAAATGGCTATGGCAAATCATCCAGCGACTGCATCCAACATTCATATCATGGCAACGACAAGACAAAACAAAACACTGCTGCACTTGGATTCTTAGGGAGTGAGTTAGCCTCTGTGTGTGTGTGTGTGTGTGTGTGTGTGTGTGTGTATTCTCATTATTTTCTGCATATTCACCACATAACCGCATCTCTTTAAGAAGAATAACTAGAAGCCTGCCTGCACTGTAAATCCATAAAGATGTTGAAGGTGAGGAAGAGAAGGGAGGAAGGAAAGGAGCGAGGAATGGATGGAGGGAGAGGGGGATGGAAGAAAGAAGAGAGGGAAGGAAAGAAGAGAAAGACTCAGAACTGAGTCAAATTAAATAACAATGGCTAAGTTTTTGTTGTTGTTTTTGTTTAACCTCTAAAAATTGTAGTCTAATTTAGTTCACATGACATTCATATGGCAGTAAGCATCATTCCTAGATTGAAAAAATAATCAGTATGGATATGACATTAAGAGGGGTCCTTATAGTCAAAATAATTGGAAACTACTGGCCTAAATTGTGAATGTCTCAGTTGCACCCTGTTCTCTCAGGAAATGCTTTTTTCTCCAGAAATTCAGAATATTGTGGCCATCTGTCCAACTTTATAGTCAGTGATCCCCAGCAAAAGTGTGGTTTGACATATTTACCATTTCATACCAAACTCATTATTTAAACAAATAATGACACCATCTCTGCAGGGGAAGAGAAACTTAGCGCATAAATACAAGATTTCAAAACACAGCCCATAAAGCTAGGGACTGAGATTATATTTTGTCTGTAGAGATGGACTGACTCCAGAAAGTGACTTTATGCCTTTATTTTATCCCCAAAGGGAATAACCTTTTTATCTTTAAATACTTCTTTTTACCCTTACACATATAACAGATGTGTTGTACAAGTTGGACTCAGTGGAGTAGAAGCAGAAACTTTATTCTCTCCCACCCTACCTCTGCAACCTGCACTCTTGACTCATTTTCCTTGCTCATGGATGAAATCCCAGGCAAGTCCTATAGATTTTTTTCCTGTTGTTTCATTTAAAGTATTAAAAAGTCCAGCCCAATCTAAAATCATAACTCAGACTCTTGTGCAGTTTATGACCCTTCCTTTTCCCCAACTTGAGTCTGCTTTTTTGGGAACCTGGGGAGAGAAAAAGAGTCGGGGAGTGGGAAGAGAGAGAGAGGCAGGGGAAAAAGAGAGAGAGAGAGAGAAAGAGAGAGAGAGTGTGTGTTAGAAGGTGGCAGTCAGTTTCTTCATTCTTCCATGATTCTTCTCTTCCCTGTTGCTAGCAGTTGTGTGTAATTCCTTCAGAGTCAGGCCCTCTTAGGGAAAGGGAGTTGAGTTAATGGGTACACAGAAAGCCTTTAGTTGCCTGGTGTAGTTGGAGCCCTGCATTGGAGACTTCTGTGTGCCTGAAGCTCAGTTGGTGGCTTTTTGTCTTGTGAGGAGCTTGGTAGGATCCTGAGACCTCAGACTGTGGTTCTTCCCCTTCAGCGCCTGTCTTTTTGTGGTCCTCTGTACACAGACTAGCTATTTAGGTCACATGGTCCTAAGGCAGCCTTTATGGGTAGAATTCCTTTTAAATGAGCTAGTATTGCTCTTCTGATGGTCTGCTTGGCTCATTGGGCAAACTGCCCCTTTCTCTTCATCATCATTGGTGGGAGTGCAGTTTACTTCCAAACCTGTTACTTTTGCTGCGTTTAACTGATGAAACCATAATCTCCTGCTTTTGGTATGTTTTTAGGTAAGAGTCAAGTCCTTAGGTAATTTCAAGTTCTCAGAACACAGGCCAAGATCTCAGATGTTTTTTTTGAAGTTTCCCTCAAGTGGCCTGAAGTCTCCCTCAAGTGGCCTGAAGTCTCCCTCAAGTGGCCCCTCCCCTGTGGCAGGGTAAATGCATAGCATGCTGACAACTCTTTCTAAGGAAACCCTTGCTAAAGGTCTTATTTGCCTCCCTACCTTTTCTTGCATACCTTCAAATGGATGATAAGCTAAGGGCAGCAAAAGTGATTTTATTATATTTTAGCATGGTCTACACTGGTGTTCTGACAGATACAACATTTTTTGGGGGGTTTGAAGCTTCAGATGAACTGAGATGAGAGTTCCATTTAAACATTCTTTAACTCAAATTTTGTTAAAGAAATATGTTTTTCGGGAGGTAACGAATAATACTAAATAGAACAAACCTGAGATCTCTGTCTTTAAAATTTTAAGTATGAAAGGATAATATTTAATGATAAAAGTGTTTTGACTGATTTCATATGCATTTTCAAATATTTAAACACCAGTGCAAAGGTCACGTTTTTCCATATACATAATTTCTAAATAAAGATCTTTTCCCAATAGCAAATACTGCTTTAAGCTGATACTGAGTTGTTACTGGATATAAGGAACATTATGATAGTTTCCCTTGGGAACTCTTTATGAAGCTGTGAAATTAAGAAAATCTACTGGACTGGACCATGAACAAAATGACTTTCCATTATGTTTAAAGTTTTTTTTTTTTTTTAATTCGACAGAGATAGAGACAGCCAGCGAGAGAGGGAACACAAGCAGGGGGAGGTGGGAGAGGAAGAAGCAGGCTCCCAGCAGAGGAGCCTGATGTGGGGCTCGATCCCAGAACGCCAGGATCACGCCCTGAGCCGAAGGCAGACGCTTAACTGCTATGCCACCCAGGCGCCCCAATTTTTTTTTTAAGTTTTTTTTTTTTTCTTTTTAAAGAGACAAAATTGCTCTTCCTGAAAGAGTTCGGCTGGGTGTATTTACGGGTTTGCAGTGAGTACTATCTCATGACAGAATTTTATACATAAATGTATGTTTGACCTACTTCAGTCCCCAGTTACTTTTTTTTTTGCATATACTATTGATCAATAAAAGAGGAATTCAAGACTTAAGACGGAGGTTGAGCTCTTTTCTCAATGCTTTATAATTCCAGAAGCAAAGAGATAGGCTGGGCCTAGCAATATGGTGTAAATCTAGAATCAGTTGGTTTTACCTTTGGTCTCTCATTTCTAATATATGGATAATGGTTCCCAACTTAAAGAACTTCTTGGGGTCTAGAGACCATCAAGATGGAAAAAGATGACAACGTTAGTTCATGTTAAAGTAATAATTATTTCAAAACCTTCACAAATCGAATGATTCATGGATCGTGCCAGATAACACACGTCAAGACTTAGCCATCATTCCAAAACCCTGTCATCGAACTGAATTGTTTCCCTTTATGGTAACAGGCCTGGGAAATAAATCCATAAATTTAAAGAAGTAATGCTAGATAAGAAGAAATGTTATACTTAAAAGGATACAAAAAATAAATGTTAGATAAAATTTAGATAACATTTATTTCGTGAGTGCTAATGGTATTTTTTCCATTCTTTGGGTGGTCTTCCAAGCCAGCCTTAATGCAGTACTACAACTTTCAGTCCTTTACTTGAACTGCAATATTTTTAATCACAGAGCTTTAAAGTATGTGGAGTAAGTAATAATCACTCAATCCTGAAAGATCAGAGATGTTGATAGAATATCAGATTGTGGAATCAGTGATTCTGATTTCTAAAGAATGTAAAACCCATAAAAGTTTATCAAGTGAAAAAATACCAAAGTTAAAAAATTTAGCAAACATACTTGGGTATAAGGAAAATGAGTCTAACAAACAGGCCAATTAAAAAATGGGCAAAAGACCGGAATAGACATCTCTCCAAAGAGGATATGCAAATGCCAATGAGCACATGAAAAGATGCTCAACAGTACTAATCGTTAGGGAAATTCAAATAAATACCAAAATGAGATACCACCTCATACCTGTTAGGGTGGCTACTATTAAAAAAACCCACAGAAGTTAAGTGTTGATGAGGATATGGAGAAATTGGAACCCTCGTGCACTATTGGTGGGGTGTGTATACTAATGAAAGCCACAGTGGAGGTTCCTCAAAGATTTCAACGGAATTACCATATGAGCCAGCAATTCCACTTCTGGGTATATATGCAGAAGAATTGAAACCAGAGACTTGAACAGGTATTTGCACGAGTATGTTCATAGAAGCAGCATTATTCAAAATGGCCATAAGTTGGAAGAAACCAAAGTGTCCATTAATGAATGGATGAGTGGATAAATAAAATGTGGTACATGCATACAATGGGATGTTATTCAGCTTAAAAGGGAAGGAAATTCTGACACGTGCCACAATGTGGATGAACCTTGAAGATGTTAGCTACGTGAAATAAGCCGGACACAAAAAGATGAATACTTACGATTCCCTTTTAGAATAGTCAGATTCATAGAGATAGGAAGTAGAAGGGTTGTTCCTGATGTCTGGGGGGAGGAGAGAGTGGGGAGATGCAAAGTTTCAGTTTGGGAAGATGAAAAGTTTTGGAGATGGATGGTGGTGATGGTTGCACAACAGCATAAACGTTACCACACTCTACACTTAAACCTGGCAAAATGGTAAATTTTATGTTGTGTATGCTTTATCACAATTGAAAAAGTAAAAATTAGCATGAAAAAATAGAGTAAAAGAAAACATTTAAGTAAAAAAAATAGTTTAAGGTACAAGGTATACTATGGGAAAAATTGCAATTACTATATTACAGCTGCAAGAAAATGTTTCACTATA
Source organism: Ailuropoda melanoleuca (assembly GCF_002007445.2). Taxonomy (NCBI): domain Eukaryota; kingdom Metazoa; phylum Chordata; class Mammalia; order Carnivora; family Ursidae; genus Ailuropoda; species Ailuropoda melanoleuca. The sequence goes on along the minus strand of NC_048218.1, from coordinate 121,380,987 downwards.
TCTGGAATAGTGGTATGCAAATATAAGTACTTGATGACTAAGTATTGAATATATAAAACACTCCTTTGTTCAAGAAAAAACCGATTCTTAAGTGTATAAATTAAAAACCCTTTATTTCAAGGATTTTGGTTTTTGTTTCTTTTCAGTCTCATGGGATTAGCATACACTTGTAAATTAGAATATACTTGTAAATTTGCTTAATACTAAATACTGGCCAACATTCCATTTTTTGGGGTCAAAATCCTGTTCCATAATACTACTTTTATGTCTTTAGATTCTTATTGCTATTCACCCTGTATTTATCATTCTGTTGTAAATAATTTATCATTCCTAACATTGTCTAGGAAATACTGAAAGCATTGAGGCAAATATTTATTCATTTAAATGAATACTTTCCGCAGAGACGAAGTGCCTGTTAGAATAAATAGTTATAATCATGAGTTATAATCTATGAGAATTGCTGGTCTTCTTTGAAATAAAGATAGAATTACTTAAATATTTTCAACCTGACAAATGAAATTTTATGCTCCCAAATATTTCCATTTCTGCTACCCCAGCCAGAAATTTCAATCTTGTTTCTCACAGCTCTCCAAGGAAAGCCAAAATGGTAATGCGGGACCTACCTTCACCTCAGTTAGAAACACCCAGAATTTTATTTGTTCTCTTACCATCCTTATATTTTGAATCTTCTACTCTTCTTCCCCTACAGTGTCTCGCATGCTTGGGTCTCACGTACTCTCGGTTCTGTTTCTAACGCAGCGTATGGATGCAATGATTCCACTAAGCTGTCCATCGTGTCCACGCAGATACCCTTGTTTAGATCTTCTGCCTATCAATGTTTAGTTGAAGGTGCTCAGGATCATTTATCAGCAACAGAGTCTTCAGTGTTTATCCTTAGTGCTTCTGTGGGTCTTCGCTTCTTTGGATGGGATGCTGTATGCTTCTGTCCTCTATTCCGACTACCATTTCAGGTCTGATCTTTCCTTTGGACTTGAACTGTTTCTTACATCTGGAGGCCATGGGGATTATGGACCTAAGCTGTTTGGTCCTTCTTTTTGACTGTCTTGAGTTACTCAGTCTTAAAAACAACCAGAGCTAGTATGAAAGGCATAGAATCACTGACAGTGTGGCCCAAATACTTCTCAGGTGAAAACGGGGTGGGGAAGAGGGATAAGTCACAGGAGGAATCTTGCATTGTGAAACATAGGTGTGGAGAGGCAACTGTTGAAATATATTTCCCTCTTGGGCCGCCTACCACTGCGCTCCCAGCATTTCACTGGATTCTTTGCATTTCCCCAATTCAGTTACGTAGAGTAGGGGCCTGGGAAGGCCTATGGGCCAGATTTGTCCAGTTGTCATTTTTTGAAAATAAAGTTTTATAGGAACACAGCTATACCCATTTATTTATATATTATCTATGGCTCTTTTTGTGTTGCAACAGCAGAGTTGAGGAGTTCAGCACAGAACATTCCACCCCCAACACCCCCAACTCACAAAGTCTAAAATATTTACTCTCTGGTGCTTGACAGAATTTGCAGGCCTCAGAGCTAGAGCATTTGGTATTCATGTCCTGAAGGCAGGATGACCCCACAGGATGAAGAGGAAGAAACCCACCCTTTTGTTTTTATTTTATTTATTTATTTGTTCCCTTTGGCTCCCTTTTGAGTCAAAATACTGAGGATCCTTAGGATAGAAAATGCGTTATGATGTTAAAGCTGGGGATCTGAGTCCTGTGTCTACATTTCCAGGAATTATTTCCAGGAAATAATTCTCCACAACAAAAGTAATTACAGATGTAATAAGAAATGGAATCAGGAAAAGATTTACATTTAGTTTGGCTATATAAAATACTACCTAAGATTTACTGAGTATTTATTATGTGTTAGGCACTGTGCGAAGCATTTATTATGTGTTATCATATAAAATAGCACTAATTGGCATAATTTACATTTAGGCAAATCTTGTAATTATGATATATTAATTGCTTATCAATTATAAAAAATACCATGCAGCATAATCCAAAAAAGCTCTCAACGAGGATTTATGAGGCTTGTATTAGAGTGTCTGATGACCTTGGGGAAGTCATTACACTGATTTGATCTTAAATGTCCTCATCTCTACAATGGAAATAAATCTGTCTGCTTACCTCATAAACTTCTAGTGGAGTCTGAGACGTAGTTCATGAAAGTTCCTTCAGAGTTGTAAATTATTTTAGAGATATTAAAGACATTGAGTCATTAAATATGTTTCAGATAATGTTATGTACGTTTTATATCGGGTATAATACTGGTCATACCTGGAACTCTTTTTCATGAGACTACATAATGGAGAGCAAAGGCTTAGGGGTTGGAGGACCTGGGGTGAATTCCCAGTTCTACCATTGTGGTTGTATGACTTTTGTCAAGTTTTTAATCTCTTTTAATCTTTTTTTTTCTGGCTATAATATAGGAACACTGATGCTGGTGCCTCCCCCAGCAATGTTATTATAAGGATTAAATAAAAGTGCAAATGGAATCCATAAAAGTGATACAATCTTCACATGCAATGTTATTCTCAGACCTGAGTTTTCTACTCCCCCTCCTCCATAGTACTCCAGACATTTCCCATCCACCTACCCTCTGCTCTGGCATGTGGACAGTGATACTCAAAACTGAAGGTAGCTGCTTTCCAGCTATCATTTCTCAGAGCAGAGACTGAACTAAATATGTTAATCCTCGCATTGTAACATTTCTCATGTTCTTTGGCTCAATGCTGTTTTCTGTGCTCTCTTAGTTGTATACTGTATTAAGATGAAGTTGTTTTTGCTTTGTTTTATGAGCCAAAATTAAAAAAGAATACAAATGGGGAATCTTTTCTAAGTTAAGAAAAAAAGAAAATAGGAAGAATTTGTGGAACCTCTTTTGAGGTGATGGAATAGCTATCCATTCAAGAAATATTTATTGGTGTAGATACTGTGGTGCCTAAATGGGGTGTCTTGATCGGATGGGGCCCCCCAAATGTGGGGCAACGATTGGGGAAGCTGGTGGCGCGGGCAGTGAAAGGATTCACCCAAGGCAGAACAAAAGAGATAGAAGTTTATAGAATACACCACCAGGGAGCAGCAGGCAGGACAGCAGAGGAGAGAAACTGTCTGCCATGAGGCAGTGTGTGGGGCTGTTTTTAAAGCGGAAAGATGAGGAAGTATGGTGACATATGTAATCTTACCTGTTTTGGGAACTGTGCCTAGTTGTAGGTAGCCCATTGGTTAGTTAGGGCCTATGGATATTTTGAGGTGGGTCGTCTGATGGGGCCTGCCTGTATTCAGCCAGATGGTCACTGTGGGCCCTTTCTGCATTCCATTGCTCAAGCCTGTTTGCCTAAAAGTGGCCTCTACAGATACTTTGATAGGTACTAGGAGCATAAAGATTAATAAGACACATGGGCAGCCAATAGTCCCTGGGGAAGGAGATAGTTCATATGGAACCCAGCAGTTACAGATCAATTTAAGGAATGAATAGAAGAGCTGTGAAGCACAGATTAGGGGTTGACTAACTCCATGGTTGTGGTGGGGTGCTAGGGAAGTCTTAACAAAAGAGGTCATAATCAAGTTGATTTTTGAAATATGATTAGTTTTTTCCCCCCCTAGGCAGGGAATGGAGGTAAAAGACATTTTAGATAGTAGGGTCGTTTTGGCAGAGGAATTGAGACACAACTGACATGGTGTGTTCAGAGAACAGTGCAGAGGCCTGTGTGGATAAAACGTGAGGTAGAAGATGAAGCTTGAAAAGTAAATTGAGGCCACACAGGGGACTTTATATGCCAGATTTTCAAGCTCAGTCTCTATCCTGTTATTAATAGGAAGTCATCAGAGATTTTAAGCAGGGAAATGCCCTGCCTGGTCACATCCATTTTAGGAAGATAATTAACTGCAGGTAGAGAATTGCATTTAACCAGAGTATATCCTGACAGCAGTTCACTAGTTATAGTAAAATAGTGGGAGAAAACAGTCTAAACAAAGCAGAAGCAGTGGGATAGAGTGGAGGGGAGGAATCAAAGAAGGATTTAGCACATGGATTGAGTGACCAAAAGAAAGGAGAAAGAAAGGAATTGAGATGATTTCAGATTGCCTAGCTTGAGCCATTCTGGGATGTGGGAGAAATGAAAGATTTAAATAAGTTCAATACTGGGGGCCATGGGAAGAGAGAATTTCAAGGGGAAGATAAAATGATCAGTGTCAGTTACTGTGCAGAGGACATTTTTGACCTTGTAATTTCATAGCCCCTTTTATACTCTTTTGATTTTAACCATTTATTAGATTGTATTTATTCATCTAAAAATGCATGCATGCATCTACTTATTCATTTATTCATTCAGCAAAATAAGTGTCGTATCTACTCCATGCCAAGCAATATAATGTAACTCTTATTATTTTTTAAAGATTTTATTTATTTATTTGACACAGAGAGAGAGGGAGAGAGAGCACAAGCAGGGCGGGCAGCAGAGGGAGAGGGTGAAGGAGGCTCCTCGCCGAGCAGGGACCCCGATGTGGAGTTCGATCCCAGTACTCTGGGATCATGACCTGAGCCAAAGGCAGATGCCCCACCAATATAATGGTGCCCCAATATAATGTACTTCTTTAGCTGACTTCCTTCTCCCCTCAAGTATGAGTCTGTGATCATCTTGATAGCACTACTGTGTCTTTTTTCCTATGCGCTCCCAATACTAGCATGATGTCTGTAATGCAGAAGTAATTCACACGGGTGCCTGGGTGGCTCAGTTGGTTAAACATGTGACTCTTGATTTTAGCTCAGGTCATGATATCAGAGTCGTGGGATCGAGCCCCATGCTCAGCATGGAATCTGCTTGTTCCTCTCCCTCTGCTCCCCTACCCCCACTCGTGTTCTCTCTCTCTCTCTCTCTCTCTCTCTCTCTCGCTCTCGCTCTTTCTAAAATAAATAAATAGGGGCACCTGGGTTTCTCAGCTGATTAAGCGTCTGCCTTCGGCTCAGGTCATGATCCCCCGTTCCTGGGATTGAGCCCCACGTTGGGCTCCCTGCTCAGTGGGGAGTCTGCTTCTCCCTCTCCCTCTGCCTGCTGTTCCCCTTCCTTGTGCTCTCTCTGTCTCTGTCAAATAAATGAATAAAATCTTTTAAAATAAAAATATTAAAAAAAGAAACTAATAAGAGCTTCTATTTATTGAATCTTACTATGTCATCAAAACTTTACATGCATTACCTCATTTGGTCTTCATAAAAATTAACGTGGTATACTAATTATTTTTATTTCAGTGATGAAGCTGAAGCCTAGAGTCTTGTCCAGAATCACAAGTCTGGTGCCAAGACTCAATCCTTAACACTAATAAATTACCTCAACTTTTTAAAATAGAAAATTGCTGTAATAAACAGCTGTAAAATCTCAATGACTTTATACATTAGAGGTTTATTTTTTTGTTATGTCACAGTCTAAGTTGTGTCAGTGGGGGCTTTGCTCATGCAGTCATTCAGGTAGCCAGGTTTCTTGACCATTATGGTAAGTTCAAAAAACTAAAGTATTCTTTGAAAACTGTCAGTGGGGAAGAGGGGTTATGTAAGGCCCCATCCCATAGATTGGGGGGGGGCAGACATTGGATCAGTAGCCTGAAGGAAGAGAAGGAATGCATCATATAAACTTGTATCTAGAAAAAGAATGTTCTAAGGAGAGATTAGTAAGGGCAGAGGTGTTCAGGTAGATGTGAGCTTGCCTTGTTCAAGGAAACTTGAGGAGTTCATGTGGCTGGCTCAGAGTGAGTTAGTGGACAATTAATGAAGTTTAGGTTAGAGATGTGGTTGGTGATTGGATCGCATGGGGCCTTGTGGGCAGCTTTAAGGACTTTGGCTTTTACTCTAAGTGAGATGCCAAACCCATGGGGGATTTTTGAGCCTAGGAGTGATATAATCTCTGTGTTTTGAAAGAGTTAAGGAGTCCAGTTAAGAAAGGGCTGCCTGTGAGAGGCTGATGGCCTTGAACCAGGAGAATAGTAGAAGTGGTCAGATCCTGGACTTACTTCCTATAGAACTGACAGAATTTGCTGAAGGATTGGATGTGGAATGCAGGAGAAAGAAAAGAATCAAAGCTTTTTGCCTGAACAGCTGGAAGGATACTGTATTGATTAGGGTAGGTAAACTGCCCTAGTATCCCCAAATCTCCATGATTTAATTATAGTTTATTTCTTTCTTGTGTCACAGATAGTATGAGTTAGAGGCGGCTTTGCAATGATATAATCATTCCAAGGACCCAGGCCCTTTCATGTAGTGGCTTGGCTGTTACCCAGAGCGTTTGAGTCTTATGTCAGATCCTTTGAAACCAGCTTCAGATGAAGAAATAAAGTGTGTGTGTGAGTGAAGAGGGTCACTCTAAATTGAAGCAGGGTAAGTGGGAAGAAAGCCTCATCGAGGCACATCAGAGCAAAATTATACAAAATCAAAGACAAAGAGAGAATATTAACAGTAGCTAGGGGAAGGGGAAGAAAGATAATGTGGCTCAGAAGTAGACAATATTTTCATTTTTTCGATTTTCTTAATTTTAAGTAGGCTCCATGCCCAATGTGAGGCTCGAACTCAGAATCCTGAGATCTATAGTCACTTGCTGTATGGACTGAGCCAGCCAGGCACCCCGACAGTTTTTTTATAGCCATAATAAATACCAAAATTTGCTATATGACAATATCTGGGATATGATATAAAATCACAAAATCCACATCTTCTATTGTAGAAAGCTAATATTTAATGTCTGAAGTTGAAATTCAAGAAATAGTAATATGGATATCATTTTTAAAACTATTAAGGTAGGGAGCCTGGGTGGCTCAGTCATTAAGCGTCTGCCTTTGGCTCAGGGCGCGATCCCTGAGTCCTGGGATCAAGTCCCACATCGGGCTCCTCCGCTGGGAGTCTGCTTCTTCCTCTCTCACTCCCCCTGCTTGTGTTCCCTCTCTCACTGGCTGTCTCTCTCTCTGTCAAATAAATAAATAAAATCTTAAAAAAAAAACCTATTAAGGTAAATGCTAGAAGAACTAGCTAAAAGAGTTGGAAATGGTTGTCTTTGGGTAGCGGGATTCCAATCTAGGGAAGTGTGAGATGGAGGATTGTGGTTTTTTGTTATAAATCTTGTAATACTATTTAACTTAATGAACTAAGTGTGTGATTACTTGTATTTTATGAAAATTGTATTAGAGCAAACCTGAAGTTAGCAATGAGGTGTTATTGACATTTGCGTTAAATGTCTCTAGCACTTCTTGTTGGAATTGGTGATAGTAAAGCTCCTTTGTGGTTTTGTCTCCACACTTGCTTGCTGCTGCACAGGTACAAGTTGGTACAAAGTTGAGATCCGTGTTGTTCATCCACTCCCAAAAGGAGTATGGTACTTACTGAAGTTATGCATGATGCAGTTCTCCCAGCGCTTTCCTTCTTTGAAATTACTGCAAAACGTGTTTTTGAATAGCGCACCATGACATTGGGATTCCTTTGGAACGATAAACTTGGCTGTAAACACATGAATGCATGCTTTGAAATTCTGGGTTAGTGCTTAGTTATGAAGTTGTCAATTAGATAACTAGAATATGTTGGGGTTAATTATTTTGGGGGGGATATTATTGAATTGAAAATACAAAATTCAAAATTCTCTAAGAAAACACTTCTCTGTGAGAATATTTGCCAACCCTCTGCTGCCATCTTGGGTTTGAAAAACATTAACCTCTGCTCTAGTCCCTATATAATAAAGTCCTAAATCCTTAGGATATTGTTAGATCTTTTATAGGGCTGGTTTGACCTTGAGTTCAGAGATTTTTTGATTTAGCGGTGATGCATTTAACTGGTGGGCTTTCGGAAAAACTAGGCAGATACAGGTTTTTGGGTTGCCCAAGCTACCTTGTCTCAGCCTGGAAGGTTGCAGTAGGGTCCTACTTGTCTCTGCTGCTGCTGCTGCTGCTTCTTTTTTTTTTTTTTTTTAAAGATTTTATTTATTTATTCGACAGAGAGAGTGACAGCCAGTGAGAGAGGGAACACAGGCAGGGGGAGTGGGAGAGGAAGAAGCAGGCTCCCAGCAGAGGAGCCTGAAGCGGGGCTCGATCCCAGGACCCCAGGATCACGCCCTGAGCCGAAGGCAGACGCTTAACGACTGAGCCACCCAGGCGCCCCTACTTGTCTCTGCTTCTACTGCTATATTCTCCAGACAGCAGCCAGAATGACTGCAAAGCAGATCATATTACTCTTCTGCTTTCCACCCTAAGGTGGCTCCCTCAAAATCCCTCCCAAACTCCTCACTATGACTTGTAGGACCCTGCCTCTATCTATGACCTCATCTTAAAGTGTATTCCTCAACCCCTGTCACACTGGTGTTCTTGTCCTTCAAACTTCCAGCTAATTCTCAGTGCAGGACTTTTGTGGAGGACTTTTATGCCTGGATTTTCTTTATCCAGCCCTTCTAATGTGGGCTTTTGTTTTTTCATTCAGGACTCACGTAAATGTGATCTCCTGAGAGAGAACCGAAGTTACTCTCTTTCCAGCTCTCCTATCCCTGCTGTCACTTTGCTCCTTTTTTTTATTTTGAAAGCACTTACCGCCTATATTATGCATATTTCTGGTTCCACGCCAGCTCTTGTCTTTTTCCTATGGCCTTCTTTCCCCCAACATTTCCAACAATTTCCAGGAGTACTTACATGTGTGGTACAAGCATCCCTCTGTTAGTGGGTCCTGATTAAGGTCACTTTTCCTCTAAGAGAGCAGTTCTTAACCGTGGCTGTACATGAGCATTACCTGAAATCACTTAAAAAGTACTGATGCCAGGCTCCGCCCCATTCAACCAGAATCTCAGAGAGGGTAGGGTGAGGCCTGCCTCACATTTTTTTCATATGTTCACCAGGTAATTCAACTGTGCAGCCAGGGTTGAGAACCTGCCTTAGAGGTTAGTGGAGGTATTAGTGGGAGGAGGACAGAAGGGAGGACAGTGTTTTTTGTCACATATAATCCGAGCTGTCGCCTGAAGCTTTCCAGGCCTGCTGGACACGGGTCCAGACAGACAGGGGTCTGTCGGTATTACTGTCCCTAGTTCTGTTGCTTCTGAGGCTCACTGGTTTCCACCAAATGTGATCTACTAAGAGAAAGCCTCTAGGGACCCCGCCTAAGCTTGAGCCAATCTGTTCTAGACCACTGGGCCTTAGCCCTTGCTTCTCTCCAACTTAGGTGGTCTGTTTATTTTCTAACACTTACTGGCACTCTGCGTTAAGGATATGATAAGTCCTTAAAAAGTTTGTATTTTGGCATAATTTTAGATTGACAGGAAAGGAGCAAAGATAGTGCAGGGAGTTCGTATATGTTCTTTGCCCAATTTTCTCTAATGTTAACATCTCCTATAACAAGGGTACATTTGTCAAAATTAAGAAATTAACATTGATATTTTATTTTATTTTATTTTATTTATTTTTTTTTAAAGATTTTTTATTTTACTTATGTGACAGAGAGACAGCCAGCGAGAGAGGGAACACAGCAGGGGAGAGAGAGAGGAAGAAGCAGGCTCCTAGCCGAGGAGCCTGATGTGGGACTCGATCCCGGAACGCCGGGATCACGCCCTGAGCTGAAGGCGGTCGCTTTAACGACTGCGCCACCCAGGCGCCCCTGATATGATATTTTAAACTCCAGACTTTATTCAGATTTTTACCAATTTTTCCACTGATGTCTTTTTTCTGTCCCAGAATCCATTCCAGGATATTGCATTGCATGTAGTTATTGTATTTCCTTAAATTTCTCCAACCTGTGACAGTTCTTCAGGCTTTCCTTATTTTTCTGTTCTTGACACTTTAAAAGAGTGCTTGTTAGATGTTTCGTAGAACGACCCTCACTTTGGGTTTATCTGATGTTTTCTTATTCTTAGCTGGGGTGATGGGCTTTTTGGGAAGAACATCACAGAGGTGAAATGCCCTTCTCATGGCATCATGTCAGGGGTACACAAAATCACCATGACCCATCACTGATGATGCTAACTTTGATCTCCTGGTTAGAGTGGTGTCTGCCAGCTTTCTTCACTATAAATTCACTACTTTTCCCTTTCCGTACTGTATTCTTGGGAAGTTCACCTACTCTCAAGTAAAGGGAAATTAAGCTGTACCTTCTAGTGGGGGGCAGTATCTACAGATACTTGTAATTCTGAAAGGAGGATTTGTCCATTCTTATTTATTTGTTTGCTCATTCATATTAGCACAGGCTCATGCATATGTGTCTTACTCATTCGGTTATAGTCAGTTGCTATTGTTATTTATTTTGTTGCTAAAATTTCTCCAGCTTGGGGCACCTGGGTGGCTCAGTTAGTTAAGCGTCTGCCTTCAGCTTAGGTCATGATCCCAGGGTCCTGGGATTGAGTCCCGCATCAGGCTCTCTGTAGCAGGGAACCTGCTTTTCCTTCTCCCTCTACACCTCCCCTGTGCACGTTCCCTGTCTATCTTTCTCTCTCTCTGTCTCAAATAAATAAAATAAAATGAAATAAAAAAACTGTTAAAGTTTCTCCAGCTTTGTCCATGGGTTGCACTTTTAGGTTGGATTCTGTGTCTTCCTGACATATCTCCATCTTTTCCTGTCTTTTCCTCTCTGTTGCTCTCTCTCCCTCTCCTCCAACTTTTCCTCTTCCTCATCCTTTTTTTTAACATCACTTTCTGGCACTAGGACATGTTCATTTTGTATTTTCCTTGCCTTAGCCCTGCAACTAAGTGCTTTTTTAGATACATTATCTCACCGAATCCTCAAGATAGCCTTCTGAGGTGGATAGATATTAACTCCATTTTTAAATTTTTGAGGCTGAATCCATGTATCAAGTGGCATAGTGAGAACATGAAACAGCACTGTTTGAACCAAACAGAACCATTTTGTTATTGACCACTGAGATATATGCCTTCTCCTGAAAAGTTCATTCTCAGACAAATCCATTGAGAAAACACTTACTGGTATGGTGCAGATGTTTTCCCACAACCCTTCTTCCTCCTTCCAGGCCTTTCTTTCCCTGGGAACTCAGCAATGAATAAAACAGAGAAAAATCCCTGCCCTCATGAAGTCTACACTGTAGTGGGATAATAATAGCAATTACTGCACATAAGGAATGTTAGGTACTGTTTGTCACTTCATACATATTAAGAGAGAGAACTGAGGCACAATGAGGTTAAATCCCTTGTCCATGATCGATCGCCTGCTGGTTCAGTGACTTGTCCAGGATCTCTGCTGGTTCATTGACTTGTCCAGGGTTGCCCTGCTAGTAAGCAGTGGAGCCAGACTTTGAACCAGGCAGTCTCGCTGTTCTGCCTTTACCACTACATACTCTCTACTGTTGCTTTCCTGTGAGAAATGGAAGCTTATGAGAGTGAGTTACATATCTATACTCCAGATCTGTTGAACATAGGTCTAATCCCATTTGAATTATATGTAATAGAAATTCCTAATAATTTGGAAGCCACAGCTACAGTAGTTCTTTGGTTATTTCCATTAGAATGGGGAGAGCTCACTATCTGTGCCTGGAAACCCCTTGGATATTTTTAAATAGGGTTGTGATCTGTGACGCTTTGTGTGTCAGAACTGTGGACTGGGAGCCAAGGTTGGGGTTACAGTGATGTTCTTCATTAGGCGTGTCTTGGTTCTACACTGAGACTTGAAGTGGAAAGGCTGTATGGAGACGAGGGAATGTGTAATCTAGGAGATAATTGAGGTGTCAAGTTTATAGGCCTTGATGATGGGGGGAATGAGGTAAAGGACTGAGAAAGATCCCCAAAGTTTCTAGCATGGGCAGATATTTTAGAGTCAATCAGAGTTAGTGATGTCTCCCTTTTTCTGGGCTATATTATATGTTGATATTTTTAACCACAGCAATGCAAAACTTTTCAGATACCAACAAACAATAACTGGTCAAAGAGTTTTGTGTGTCATTTATTTCCTATCAAATGCAAATAATATTTAGAGGTAGCTGAGGGTTTGGAACTTTTATGTTTTGAGTGGCTCTGGATTTTGGAACGGCTGTTCTCCACTGGTAAGTAGAGGTAGGTGACCACAAGGCACAGCCCAGACCTTTTAGGAAAGAGCTGGCTATAATTATCTTTAGTAGGATAGAGCTATTGGGCCAAAAGTGAAATTTACTTACAATTTCCATCCATAGGAATGCCCTGTTCTACTTTCTTTACTTGTTTTGGGAAACAAAACTGTTTAAATTTTTTTTCATTTTTCTTTTCTTGGTGCAGATGACAGATAGCTTGCAAGAAAGCATGAAGGGAGGCGGGTGGGGGATGGGCAAAACAGATAAAAAGCATTCAGAGGTACAAACTTCCAGTTATAAAATACATAACTCACGGGAATGAAAAGCACGGCATAGGGAGCATTGTCAATAATATTCCTTTTTTTTTTTTAAGATTTTATTTATTTATTTGACAGAGATAGAGACAGCCAGCGAGAGAGGGAACACAAGCAGGGGGAGGGGGAGANGAGAGGAAGAAGCAGGCTTATAGTGAAGGAGCCTGATGTGGGGCTCGATCCCATAACGCTGGGATCACGCCCTGAGCCGAAGGCAGACGCTTAACCGCTGTGCCACCCAGGTGCCCCGAATTGTCAATAATATTCTAATTACGTTGCATGGTGACAGGTGGTGACTTGTCCTGGTCAGCATTGAGTAATATACAGAATTGTTAAATCGTTCTGTTGTACACCTGAAACTAATATAACATTGAATGTCAATTGTACTTAAATAAAAAAGGAAGCATGAAGAGACAAGCTGGCTAAACTTGCCTCGGAAGGGTGTTGTAATTTATTTGTACTCTCTTTCTGTAAGGAGGAGAGAAGGATGACAGGGCACTGGGAGGCCACATCCAAGGATATTGCTGGTGGAGTGTTCTCTTCTACTCTCTCCACTTGGATGCTGGTGTCTCCTCTCTCTCAACACTAGATCGCATGGCTGATTGTTCATAGCATCCATATATGAATTTAGCTAGAGGTTTGCAGCGCTGAGGTTTTTAGTCTCTTGCTTTTGTTGCCTGATACTATGATGAAGCTAGGGCCACAGATACCATGTGAAGTCCCCTCCCACCCCATCCTCAGCCAACTTCCTAACCCTGAATTGCTTCCAGAATTACTCTTGTCTTTACTCCTGCTCACAGTGCTTTTGCTCAGGTATCAAAGCATCCTGGTATCCTGTCCGTCTACAGTCCTTATGCAATTTCTCCTCTGTTTTGTACTAGGAAACAGAAAAGTTGCATGAGAATGATGGAGGACCCAAATTCTGGTTCTGGAAATCTTTCAGGTTTTTTTTTTTTTATGTGCAGTTTATGGAATCTAGAATTACTGACTGTGCCAGGGTACTCTTGGAAAATCTTGCATTTGTGGACTGATATGTTTGGCCACTTGCTGTTTGGCCCTTCTGAAAAAAGATGGCCTTGAAAAACTGTCACTAGTGTCCCTCGAGTTGGTCATGCATGGTTAGAGAGTTTCATTCCAAGAGGAAAGTTCACACAATTTAAAAGAAAGGGAATGAAAGCAAGAGATGCTTATTTTACTGTTCAGGGAACTATGCACATGTACTACTTTGTGGTAGTAATATTTCTATTACAGAATAGAGGAAGCCTGGCTCCCGATGTTCCAAATGAGAAAAAAAGGTTTGTAATTGGATATAACTCATGAATTGTCATTGGATGATCAGTCATCACAATTATAAACATCAGGTCACCTCGTCTCTTGGAGAGGCAGAGACCAGGCCATGTCTGTGGAGATTTTCCATGGGTGAGCCTCTATACACCAGACATGCTGGTTGTAGGGTTGGTGACTGCTCTTTGCATGTTTAAAGCAAACATCCAGCAGACACAATAAAACAAAAGTAAAAAATTAAAAAGTCCTTATCTGCAAAGGACTGAAAAAAACCATTGCAGATAATAACTTAATGTAGAAATTAAAAGGGACCTTATTAAAAAAAATCCCTTTGACCAAACTTTTTTCCTTAGAATTCTTAATCTTCTCTTCACTGCCTCATAAAAAGTATCAATTAATTAATTAGGACCTTGTAAAGATAAGGAAGTCTACCCTAGTCTCTGGCTGGTTTTCATTAGCATAGGAACATGTGGGGGAAAAACCCTTTTTTCCCCCGATTTATTTGAAGGTGGCCTGTATGGTTCTGGTTCAGAATAGTATGCATGTGATTATCACTCAAGAATGTGCTTCTTAATCCTTTGCACCAATGATGCTTTTAGTGGAAATTCTCCACTAAATGTTGNCCCCCCCCCCCCTCGTCCACCCTGCCCCTCCCAGGTTTTGATCTTTATTCTATCTTCCCATAGGTATTTTGATGGGATGTTGAGAGAAAGCATACTGGCCTTGGTGTCTGCTGCCATGTTAACTCAGAAGTTAGAAGAACCCTGATATTTCATCTGGCTCTAATGATATTCCCAGAGTGTTCCAGATATTTATTTACATCTGGTGCAAAGATAGTATTAATTAAAAACATAAAGCTGGCTTTGGAACTTGACTGTATCAGGAGGAAACTTGGCATTGGTTCCCAACTTTGTGATAAGTCTGTTACCAAGTACTTTCAGGCTATCAGACCATCAGGCCAAGTGATAGTCCCTGAGTGATGATGGAGGAACAAACTGCTTAATCGAAGTTGCATGTGGAGATGACAAAATCTGAAAGTCTTTAATCACTTCATCAAGGACATTTAACTGAGGGCTGCAACAGAGGATATTTTTATGCAGTGATTTCTCATATAATTTGGGAAGTTTTCTGTTCCTGGCACAGTTCCACAAATAAATAGAAGTACCTATTTCCTACAAAATAATGTTATCCTCACCTTGGTTTCTAATTCTAGCATGATAAATTCTTAATTATTTATTTTTGGATTATCCACAGAAATATGTTGAACCTGGGCCGACTCCCCCGATATAAAATGTTGGGAGTCATTTTCCTTTGCCCTTGTTGGGATTCTTGAAAGAAAATGTAATTCATCTTAATGTGAGTTTAGTTCAAATAATGAGGAAGATAAGTTTATTGATATAAAATCATAGTTTTATAGTGGGAATACAGTAACTGGACAGTTTTTTTTTTTTTTTTTGAGTCAGTGTCTTCACCATTGGTGGAGATGCCATAGATGAGTATAGTTAGATTTTCTTTGGACATTTGCCATGCACTTAGAAAAAAAAGCAGCTTTTCCTTTAATATTGGGAAGTATACTTTAAGACTATTGTTCATCAGGCATCTAATTGTAGAATAAACCAGATATTTATATTATCTATGTTTTTCTTTAGTTAAAATATCTGTTAGTGCTTTTTGCCAGCCACAAAAGGAATAAATGTTTATTGTGGGAAATTCTGAAAATAGAGGACTATAAAAAAGAAAATAATTATGAGTTATAGTCCCACCACCCTGAGATAACTATGTATGATTTTGGTACATTTCTATAATCATTTTTAAATTAAAAAAATTTTAATCTAACACTTACAGTTTCAAAAGAAATAGTTCTGCAAATTTATAATCTTAAACCAAAGGAAAAGACCTTGAATGGGACCTCTGGGATGATTTGGTGTTTGTTCCCTTGAGCTTGGTAGATAAGTGGACTGATATGTGATTCATGCCTGAGATATTTAGGGAGACAGAGGATGTCTGGAGGGCTGCGGTTTGGGAGCCACTGTGGTCTTGCCAATATTTCCTGTGGATCAGAGTGAGAAAGAGAAAAACACTGTGTGACTGCTTTAGATCCTGTCCAAGGGGGCAGAAGGAAGCTGGTGGTGTACTGATAATGTCTGGGGCTGAGGAGGGAACGTAAGTGATTATTAGCTGGAAAAGAGAGAGATTCTCCAGTGTAAAGAGGCCCTGGAGGTGAGAGACCACCGATGGAGTAAGGGAGGTCTTTGAAAAAGCCATTAAAGTACTCTATGAAACAAGTAGGCTTTTAACCCCTGCCAAGCCTAGATCACCATGATAATAGTACCAATTAAGTAAGACATTCCCTGCTGACTGTACTTCTCATTTTCCTCCACCCCCACCCCTTCTGGCATATGCCCAACCATGGATGCATTAGAAACTATGCTCAGCAAATGGGGAGGCTACATACAGTTGGATTCTGTTATTATTGGACACCAATGGTTTTTCTTAAATGCTACTGATTTTCTTGCAAGTAAAATTTACACATTGTAGATATTTATCAATTTTAGTGGAATAAAATGTTGTAACTGATTTACTAGAAATTAGATGACTATCCAGGTTCCTGTTTTGAGCACTGTGGTGGGTGTTCTCTTCGTTCCTGAAGTTTTGCTTCAAAGCACTGGACTTAGCTCGTCCTGACCTCTTTATAGCCTTGGTCTTGTGTCTTCACAAGTGATACTCTCATTGCAGCTTCAGGGAGGTATCTAGGAACATTGTGAGGGAGAACAGTGTAATATAGTGTTTTAAAGTTATTTAGCCTTTTCTTCAAATATCTTATCTAGAAGCCTAACACAGATAAAGCTGGAAGTGCTCAGATCAAAGCAGGGCAAAGAGAGCAGGGGGGTTGTCCGCATACAGTAGACTGGTTGAAATGTTGTCTCTGTCACTTACTGCTTATGTGGCTTTGGATAAGTTACTTACCCTTTCCAAGTGCAATTTTCTCATCTGTAAATTTAGGGTTATAAGAAAGGGTTATTATAAGGGTTAGTAAAGGGTTATTACAAGAAGTGTTCAGGAAATGGTAGCTATTCCTCCTTTGCTGCTGCTGCCTTCCTCTCCTCCTCTTCCTCTTTATCTTCCTCTTCTTCCTCAAGCACAGGGGCAAGTTATGTGGTGTTCAGGTGTGTTTTAGGACTCATTACTTATAGTTTATTATCCCAGGTACTTGGATGTACATATACTTTTGCTTTAGCCTTCTTTCTGCCTCTATCTGTCTGTCTATCTATCTATCTATCTATCTATCTATCTATCTATCTATCTAATACTCTATCATCTACCTACATTTTTTATGAACCCAATAAGAGTAACAAAAGTGTCCCTTTCTATAACAGGGAAGAGCTTTCCTTTTCCTTTATTTATATCAGTGTTGACTCTTGAATTCATGTTTTATTCAATCAGTTCCAGTCCTTTATTATCACTATTTATTTTGCTGCTCAGATTGCCCCAGATATGGTCAGTGGGAATACCTTCAAGATGTCCGCTGTGTCCTTTTGATATGTCCTCACCATTCTTTGAGCACTTTCTAAATTTTTGGCATGAGATGTTCTAGGTTATTCCTGTTTTATGTCCCCCTTCCTGTCCTAGTCCTGGAATTGACCATTTCTCCAAGGAGCCCTGGTTCCGTTGAGTGGAGAATTGTATTTAAAAACCAAGGTCTGAGCTCTAGATGTGCTCTTAACTGCAAACTTTTTTAAAGCTTCCTTCAGTTTATTCTACAATGATTATTTTCACCAGTGCCATTATATGTTATACACTATTTGTCCTGATTTCTTGTTACTTCCCTGCTTTTGGATTTGTTGTATACACATGTATAATACTACGTATTCCCTTGTTTAGGAAACATTGCTTGCCTAGAAGTCTGCACTTTTGGAAAGACTTTAATTGCTCCCAACTTTGGACAGTTCCAGGATTACTGGATTTTATTTGATACCTTTCTTACTTGGGTTACTGTTATCCTCTTGTTTCATTGATCTCTATTAAATAAAGATGTAGACTGTACTTAATTGAATATTTTTCTCTTGGCAATGAAAGAAGGCTAAAGGTGATCCTTGCTAATTTGTTACTCAGTCGAGTTATCCATTTATCTGGATTTGATTTGAGATGATATTTAGTCTCTCAGAGAGGTCAGTACTGAACATTTTTATGTTCTTTGCCTAGAATGTTCTTTCACAGTCTGACGTAGTGCTGCTATTTGGGGTGTGGGAATCTAGCTATAGGGAATTGGTTTTATGTGAGAGTCTGGCTGAATTTTTATTTTCTTTTCTACTCAGAGTATGTTTTATATTTCTGACATTTAAAATTTGATTTTATACCTGAAAATGAAAAATACATAGCAATAGTAATTCTATTATTCTTTAATGATTTTATGGGACATTTATCAGAATGTGAGCTGCATGTGTCTTATAGAAAATGTTGACTCTTGGGATATAGATATTTATAACTGCTAATATAATTTCTTTATAATAGATCCCATGAAAATATATTTGAATTTTTTTTTAATTCTTTTTTAAGAGATTTTATTTATTTATTTGTCAGAGAGAGAAAGCACAAGCAGGGGGAGCAGGAAGCAGGGGGAGAAGCAGGCTCCCTGCTGTGCAGGGAGCCCAATGCAGGACTTGATCCTAGGACTCTGGGATCATGACCTGAGCCAAAGGCAGACGCTTAACTGACTAAGTCACTCAGGCGTCCCTGTATTTGAATTCTTAATTTGAGGACAAATTCTGCAATTTATTTTCATTATATAAGTCTTTATAATAGTTTTTTTCATTCTCTACTTGAATAAGTCTCCTGGGATTTAGGATAATTTGTGTGTGTGTGTACATGATTGCAGTGTAGTCAAAGTGGCTTTTAGCAGGATGCATTGACATGGTCATGGAAGTCTTTATTTTATTTATTTATTTATTTTAGATTTTTATTTATTTATTTGACAGAGATAGAGACAGCCAGCAAGAGAGGGAACACAAGCAGGGGGAGTGGGAGAGGAAGAAGCAGGCTCATAGCGGAGGAGCCTGATGTGGGGCTCAATCCCATAATGCTGGGATCCCGCCCTGAGCTGAAGGCAGACGCTTAACCACTGTGCCACCCAGGCGCCCCCATGGAAGTCTTTAAAATTGTAGATTCCAGTTCAATGATGGAAGTATTGAAGAGTTTTAATTACTTTTCCATAAAAACATTGTGTATATTATAGACAAGAAAGTATCTTGATACCCACTTATCCCTAACTCCAGTCAGTCCTTTAAAAACATTTATTTTGATAGTTTATGTGAAGAGTATCATAGGCATGCATGAAATACTATAAAATACAAAAATATGCAGCAGTCAGGTGACAAATGTTTACATTAAGCGCTTACTGTGTGCTTATTGTTATGTTAACTAGTTGGGGAAACCGAAACCTATGCATAAGGAACAATTCTTAAACAAACATACTTTTATATATTAACATCATCAAACTGGTTATTGTAAAACGAAGTGGTAATTCTGTGATAAAGACAGACATCATCAGTGTAAACTTTTTTTTAATTTTGTATTTTCTTAGTATGCTTTTGCCACATGGCAGAATACTGCTTAACTTACAAATTTACTTACCCTTTCTGACTAGGAACATATGCTTATTATTATTATATTTTAGATGCTTTAGATGCTGCACAATTAGTCAACTAGTTTTGCTGCCTGTCTGTGATAGAGAGTGAGGGGTCACATTTCAAAGGTTATTGAGACAGCAAACCTAATGATTAATGTATCACATTTTTGGTCTTGGAACAATGTATGAACTGTTGATACTCATGGAAATATTTTGTAAAATATTTTGTAAAATAAAGGGAAAGAATTTCATCTATCTTGCCTTAACTAATCAAATGCTAATCAAATAGTTGATGAGAGGATATCCTTTTATAGAAATTTTCCAACCAACATATGAGTGTCCACAGTTTGATAATGACTTAACAGAATCACGGTGAGTAGCTGTGTGACCTTGGGTGAGGCACTTAGTCTCTCATAATTTCATTTTTCTCCATAGTAATTAAAATACCTCATGTACTTTTCGTGAGACTGCCATGAAGTGACACATACAAAGTTCCAGTACAGTTCCCACCAGCACACAACAGGTGCTCTGTACATGTTAATTATTATTCTTGAATTAATCGTATAAAACAGAAATGGCTAAGAAGGTTCTTTGATAGAATAAAACGCTCCTGTTCAGATGAAGGAGAACCTGATAGGGAAACTGAAATCTGGAGTGTTTGTTCTAGTTTTGCTAATGATTGGCTTAATGACTTTGGACAAGTCACTTAACTTCTGTAGGCCTCAGTTTTCACATCTGTAAGGCAAGAATTTGTGCACTAGACCCATTCAGCTTTAATATTCCTCGGTGTACTTTTGGATGTACAAAGTGAAATTTTCATATCATTAAAAATTTATTTTTTGACATTTAATGTAGTTACAGGAGAGTAGAGAGAGTAGTATAATGGTTCTTGAGGTACATGTACAGTCACCTCATGGCCAATCATATTTCGTCTATAATCCTACATATTCTCCACCCCCTCCCCGATTATTTAAAAGCAAATCTCAGGTTTTCTATCATTTCATTTCTAAATATTGCAGAATATATCCAAAAGGACTCTTTTTAAAGCATCAACACCCACTGTCATCACATGTAAATTAAAAATGACTGTAATTCCTTAATATCATTAAATATGCAGTTGATATTCAAATTGTCCCAACTCTCTTCCTCTTTCTCTTTATAGTCATTTTGAATTGGGATCCAAATGAAGTCTAGTCATTGCAGCTGATTGATTTTTTTTTTTTTAAGATTTTATTTATTTGAGAGAGAGAGGTGCACACAAGCAGGGGGTAGGGGGATAGGGAGAGGGAGAAGCAGACTCTCAGCTGAGCAGGGAGCCTGATGCGGGTTGAGGACCCTGAGCCCAGGACCCTGAGATCAGACCCGAGCTGAAGGCAGATGCTTAACTGACTGAGGCACTCAGGTGCCCCACAACTGATTGATAAGTTTCTTAAATCTTCTGTAATTTATATAGTTCCTCCTCAGTCTCTTTTTTTCTTGTAACTTGTTTAAAAAACCAGTTTATTGTCTTGTTGAGTTGAATTTTGCTGATACATTCCCATATGTTTAATTTTGTTGTTGTTGTTCTTTAAAAATTGACATCTGTAGGCTTGCTCAGATTTTGTTTGTTTGTTGGTGTTTTTTTTTTTTTTTTTTGTTAAGAATATTTCGTAGAAGGTGATGTGTAGTTCCACTAGGGGGCACATAAAGGCTAGCTGTTGCTCTCTTTGTGTTGGTAGAAGTCATTGATGATGATTGCCTAGATCTATTAATCCATTAGGAATTACAAAGTGGTAATATACTAATTCTGCCATTGCTGCTTCATATGTTGGTTGGAAAATTTCTATAAAAGGATATCCTCTCATCAACTATTTGATTAGCATTTGATTAGTTAAGGCAAGATAGATGAAATTCTTTCCCTTTATTTAATACCAGTTGTCATAATAATGAATTTATTCCCTCTTGTCTGCCAAGGGTGACTGATGATTTAAAAAAATATCATTATGAATTCTCAGAATTTAACACATTTGTTGTGTTTCAGTCCATTGCAGCTGTTATTTTTATTCATACTCAAAATGATCTTATCTTTGGCCATTGCGGGCCTTTTCAGGTATGGATTCTGCATTTTTTTTGACATGACCAATAGTCTTTGATAGCTTCCTTGATTTCTGATATAACAAGCTATTCTAGATGAATTTTGTATGTTTCCTGCCCCATCCTGGAATCAGCCATTTCTCCAAGGGATCCTAGTTCCTTTTAGTGGGAAATGGCATTTAGAGACCACAGTCTGGATAGAGGAATGCTCATTGCCACCGGGATAGTCTTTTTGGTTCTAGGCCTTTCCAGTGGACAGATAAGAAAATATTAAAAAAAAAAATTAAATCCATCAGGGCGCCTGGGTGGCTCAGTCAGTTAAGTGTCTGCCTTCAGCTCAGGTCATGTTCCCAGGGTCCTGGGATTGAGCCCTGCATCAGGCTCCCTGCTGAGCAGCGAGCCTGCTTCTCCCTCTCTGTTTCCCCCTGCTGCCTCCCCTGCTTGTGCTCTCTCATTCTCTCACTCTCTCTGTCAAATAAATAAATAAAAATCTTAAAAAAAAATCCATCAGTAGTTCATCATCTATCATTTTAATTCAGAAACATTTTATACATGAGAAAATGAGCAAAGAGAGAAGCAAAGTCCAGATTCACTGGACCTTGAAAATGTGGGGGTTAGAGGTGTTGACCCCCCCATTGCAGTTAAATCTGCATATAACTTTTGACCCCCAGAACTTAACTACTAATAGCCTACTTTTGACTGGAAGACTTACCAGTAACATAAATAATCAAATAGCACATATTTTATATGTTCATATGTATTATATATTGTATTCTTAACATAAGCTAGAGAAAAGAAAATTTTATTAAGAAAATCATAAGAGAAAATATATCTATGGTACTGTGCTGTATTTATTAGAAAAAATGTGTGTGAAAGTGGACCTGCATGGTTCAAACTTGTGTTGTTCAGGTGAGCTGTATTTATATGTATTTTGAAGGATTACTTTATTTATTGTAAAATATTTTATTGCCTTCTGATCTTCTTTCCGGTAAATAATCTATTGTTGGAGTTTCTGTAGCTGCTGGAATAGTAGTATTACCTATCTAGTGAATAGCATGCTGTTAGCTTTAAACATACTCCTGTTTTGTTTTTGATTTCATTAACAAGATAGATAGTAGTCCTCTTTGAAACCTCCTTCTTTATTTTCCATAATAGCCCGTTATCGACTAAGTCTGTATCTTGAAGGGGATTATCTTTACTAGACAGATGGGGGAGGTGGGAGTCACAAGTAAAATGGCACCTACAGAGGCCCAGAGGAATGAAAGAGCCTTGGTATTTGGAGAGCAGTTATACTAAGTATGAGTTGCTTTGGAGGAGTGACAGGAGATAAGATGTATGGGGTAGTTAGGGCCAGGTCACAAAAGACTTAGTTTGTCATACTAAGGAATTTTTATCCTGTAGGGCAACTTAATAAGAATTTAATAAGGGAAATGACTTGATCAGAATTACATATTTGAAAGGTCTTTGTAGCCCTGTGAACAATAAACTGAGGCAGGGGGACCAGTAAGTAAGCTATTTCAAGTCATAAGGGCTTAGACGGATTTGAGAGTTATTTAGCAGATCAAAGAAGAAGTCCGTGACCAACTGGATATGGGCAGAAACTGAAGAAAAGAGTCCAGGATGACCCTTAGGTTTCTGGATTGTGCAGATATGTGGGTGAAGTTTCATTCAGTGAAGCAAGTGTTGAAGAAGGAGCAGTCTGGATTGGTGGCCTGTGAGGGTGACTGAGGTGGGATGATACTTTCTGTTTAGGGCATCTTTACACTTGTGGTACCTTGGATTTTTTGGTAGAGATGTCTGTACACACACAAGCAAACATCTTTATGTATAAGGATTCCGACTTGGGTTAAAATCTTAGCTCTGCCACTTCTATCTGTGTGACCTTGGACAGGTCACTTAACCTTTCTAAGCCTCAGGTTTTATAGCTGTAAAAAAGGGATAATGGTACCTAACTCCTAAGGTTTTTATGTGAATTAAGTGATTTAGTGGACAAACATCTACCACTGTCTAATGCATAATAACTTGATAAATAGTCATTATTATTCTAGATAGGGTGTTGTCAGTATCTTGTTTGGGGCTGTGATAAGGATGAAATTCATTAGAGAGAACACTGAGGTTAAGAGAAGGGGCCAAAGATGTATGGACTCTTAGGGAATGTCGGTGGTTAACCCTGGAAAATTTAGTTGCCTGGACCTTCCCATATTGTTCTTGCCCCCGAGCCCCAGACAGTTTATTTCAGGTATTACTAGAGGAAGTACAATTTAATCTTTGTTTTATAGCCAGTGGAAGATGTGTTATTTCTATTTCCCTAGCTTATTTATTTATATTCATTCCTTTAATACACATTTGCTGAAATACTGTTAGACATTATTTTAAGTGCTGAAGATACCCCAGAGAACATACACCTCCATCACAGCTAACATTCTAGAGGAGAGACATATATTCATCTGATAAGTTAAGTATCAGATGGTGATAAGTACTTTAGGGAGAATGAAAATATCATAAAATGCTAGGGAGTTCCTGGAAACCTGTGTTAGATTGGGTGGTTAGGGAGTGCCTCTTCGAAGAGGGTGTGTTCAGGATCACATAATCAGTAGTAGCCAGCCATGTGACGACTGGAAGAAAGAACATTCTAGGTAGTGCAAAGTCTCCAGGATGGAAATAAGTTGTGGGTGTATTCAGAGAACAGCAAGAAGACCAGTGGGACTCAAGATAAAGGGCAGTGGGAAAATTGATGACATTAGTCCAGAGAGCAGGCATGACTAAGACACAAGGATAAAGAGTTTGGATTTACTCTAGGTGACTTGGAATGTCCATAGAAAGCATTAGGCAGGAAAGTAGTACACTGATTTACATTTTAGGGAGATCACTGTGATCACAAGAGGCAAGCTCAAGGGAGGGAGACCAGAAGCAGGAGGCTAATGACAGAGGCTAGATGAGAGATGCTTTATTTTGTTCCCTGTTCTCTTTTTATGATCAGGCCAAAGCTCCATGCTAGAGCTCTCATTTGCTTGGAAGCCTCACAGCTGTCCTTGAACTGATCCCCCTCAGGAGAGTTATGCTGATAATGGAGGTGCTGTGGGCCTGGAGTGGACAGAGACAAGCAGTGATTGCTTGGTGAGGTCCTTGACCTGCATCCTCAACAAGGGTGCATGAATGGGATTCGAAATATGTTCAGTTATTTTCTTCAGGGTAGAATTCATAGCTTCCTGCCAGTTTGTTGAAGGGCTATTTGGCCCTCAGAAGGTTAACCTTTGATAACTTGTTGAGCACTGTGGGAGCTCCTGCTTTCTAAGTGCTCTTAGGTTAAGGAGAAAAAGAAAGCACAGTTAGACATAATTAAGAAGAAAGATGAGTGAAGCCAGGAGCGGGAAGGCCAGATCATCTGGTATTCGGGGCAAATATTAAAAGAAGAAATCTTTTCCCTTTAGTTTCTTTTCCTCACAGTTTTGCTTCGGCCTGGAAATGTGTTTTGCTTTATAGTCAATGTTCATAAATGCCACAAGATGGCGAGGTTGCTCCTTAAAATGAATGTGACTAAGGGGGTGAGGGGGGAGAAAGAGAAAGAGAGGGAGAGAGATTTACTGAGACACAGAGAGAGGAGAAAGAAAACAAGGGAAAGAATGAATGAATGTGTAGTGTTCCTCTCTGATTTTCCATAACCTCCTTAATTTTCCTCACCCCATTACTTGAACATACAGTAGAACTGACATGCTTAGATTTTTTCTCTTTAATTTGGATTTTGATCATGGTTGTTTTGGAATTGTAAAGCTAGAATAACATTGAAAAGAACTATCTGGATCCCATGCTTACCATTTTTTTTTTAGCTCTTTACTAAATTATTGATAAATCACCCTCACATCGCCAACAGAGTAAGCTTTACAAAATAGCATTTGACGATATCAGTTCCCTGCTTTAAAACTTATATGTATTGTCAGAAACATTTTTGGATAGTCCTGACAGTCAGCATTCAAATAGTTAAGGTTAAGTGTAAGATGAAAAGGTGGAATAATTTTGACTCCTATTGTGGTGGGATGGTCAAGTACAATGGTCAAGAAAGAATTCTTGGGAGGTTGCGTGGTGCAACTTAACTATGTTTATTTAAGTAGCATTGGGACAGGACCCATGGACAGAAAGAGCTGCACTTTTTACTGTATGAAGCTGGTGGTTATATGCTTAGTGCTCAAGGGGGAGGGGACATGCAGGGAGTATTAGATCATTAATGTCTTCTTCAAATTACTACTTGTAAAATAGTTTTAAAAGATTTCTCTGGTGCTTATCATTCAGCTTGATACGAACTATCAGTGAGATGTACAAGCAGTCATGAGACCCTTTAAGAATGTGGTAACCAGCACATATTTAATCCTTATAGAAACTATGCAGGCTATAGGTCAGCCTTCTGGGCTAAAGACGAATATTTTTCTGCTTCTATCCCTCATCAGTATTATAAAATATGCGTGTGCGCACACACACACACACACAACGTGTGTGTGTGTATATATATATAATTTATTATTTTATTATTGTCAACTTTTTCTCTAAAATGAACAAATACAAGTTTCCAAGTACAAAAACTTTTAATTTTTGTGTTATTAACAACATAATTGCAATGCTTAGAATATTTATTCTCATCATTTCAACACACCTCAAGGCAGTTTTCTTTTTGTTATTCTCGGTATTTTGTGGAAAGGGTAAGCTACTATATTATTAGTATATTGATTAATGCATGTTTATTAATGAAGTATATTTAGCTCTCAAAATGCACTTTGCTTATGCTGTCTTATCAAGTAAAATCCTCATAAGAAATCTATGTGATAAAAATTGAATATTGCCATTTTACAGATGAAGACATGGAGGAGGTTCAGGGAGATCAGATAAATTGTCGAAGATGTAGTAGTTCACACAGCAATAATTTGAATCCAGGTTTTTTTCAGTCCTGAAACTCATCCTTATTCATTGTGCCATACTACCTCCATGAGAAAAACTATATTTCTTTTTATTTTTAAAAGTTTAATTAATTATTTTTGAGAGAGATAGTATGCACACACCTGAAGTAGGAGGAGGGGCAGAGGGATAAGGAGAGAGAGAATCTTAAGCAGGCTCTACGCCCAGCGCAGAGCCTGATGCTTGATCTGACGACCATGAGATCTTGACCTGAGCGAAATCAACAGTTGGTTCCTTAACTGACTGAGCCACCTTGGTGCCCCTATTTCTCTTTAAAAGAAGTATTTGGAAGTTGTAATTTAAAGTAATTACGTATTTATGCCTCCTCTTTGTTGTAAACTGAACGAAAGAATTTGTATCACAAGGCAACTATTATGGTGTACTTTTATTTAACAAGTTGTTTGTTTTTCTGAGCATTTTTTCCTGCAGGCCTTTATTTAGAAGACTCCCTTTAGAGTTGTGCTGATGATGAGGGGTCTCGATTTGTCCCCTTTGTGGGATTTGGGCTCCTGGCCAGATTCCTGAGCACCTGATTTTCCTCACTGAGAGCCAACTGAAACTTAATTCTTTCTCTTGACTTCCTGTTGAGATAACAGGTGGTTCACAGAACACAGGGTTCCTGTCTTATGGTGGAGCTTTTCTCTGCTCCAGGGGGCCTGTTTAATGCTGGAGATACCGGAGTTTTAAAAACTGTTGTGTAGAATACTGGAAGCTTAGTCTAGGGTGCCCTTTACAGTTGTAAACTAGCTGCCCTGGAATATGAATTCATTCCTAATGCTTGGTTTTTAATTTCTGTATTTATGGAGAATGTTGCCTTATACTTTGTTTCCCATTATGTTCCCTTCATATATCCCATTTTTGCTTATCTAAAGATTTAAAAAGTAACAGTTCAGAATTTACAGATTTTGTTTTTGCAATTGGAATACAAACATAGCAGAGTCTAGGATTTTGTGTGACTGGTTTTTACCTGAATCAAGACTTTTTTTAAATGGTTTTACTTTGTTCTTCATACAATAGTTCTAACTGAAAAATAAATGTAGTGGAAAGAAGATTGTCTATGAATAAATAATTATGGAAGTTGCTAATGGATTTATTATATGTTTTTCTCTACTTTTATGTGTGAAACTTTCCGTAATAATGCATAAAGAAGATGTTGTGACATCTTTTTCTGTCATCGGTAATGATAAATATAATTTAATCTTGAACTGCTTTAATTTCTTAATGCTAAGTGATAATTTTATCTGGGGATTTTGTTTTAATATCTATATTTTTTTCTTTATTCCCAAGCCACATGAAAAATAAATGACAAAATTGTGTATATTTAAAGTGCACAGCGTGTTTCTGTATCTGTGCTATTTTGAATAATGCTACAGTGAATAGAGGAGTCCAGATACCTTATGGAGATACTGATTTCATTTACATGGGATATGTATACCCAGAAGTGGGATTGCTGGAACACAGGGTAGTTCCATTTTTAATTTATTTTATTGAGGAATTTTCATAATGTTTTCTGTAATAGCTGTATCAATTTACATTCCTACCAATAGTGCTCAAGAGTTCCATTTTTTTCCATGACCTTGCCAACATTTGTTATCTCTTGTCTATGATAATAGCCATCCTAACAAGGGTGTGGTGATATCTCACTGTGGGTTTGATTTGCATTTCCCTGATGATTAGTGAAGTTGAGCACCTTTTCATGTACCTATTGGTCTTTTGTTATGTCTTCTTTGGAAAAATGTTTATTCAGGTCCTTCGCCCATTTTAAAATCAGATTATTTGATTTTTTTGTGCTATTCCGTTGTACGAGTTCCATATACATTTTGGATGTTAACCCCTTATCAGATATATGGTTTACAAATGCTTTCTCCCATTCTGTAGGTTGCCTTTTCATTTCTGATTGTTCCCTTTGCTTCACAGAAGCCTTTTAGTTTAACGTAATTCCATTTGTCTATTTTTGCCTTTGCTTTTGGTGTCATCCAAAAATTATTGCCAAGGCCAGTGTGAAGGAGCTTTCTCTTTATGTTTTCTTCTAGAAATTTTCTGGTTTCATATATAACATTTAAGTCTTTAAACCATTTTGAGTTGCTTTTTGTGTAGTGTAAGATAGGGATCCATTTCATTCTTTTGCATGTGGATATCTGTTTTTTTCCAGCATCATTTATTGGACAGACTGTCCATTACCATTGTGTGTTCTTGGTACTCCTGTTAAAGATTAGTTGACCATATATGCATGGGTTTATTTTTGGGCTCTGTATTCTGTTCCATTGGTCTATTTGTCTGTTTTTATGCCAGTACCACATACTGTTTTGATTACTGTAGCTTTGTAATATTTTTTGAAATCAAGAAGTGTGATGTCTCCAGCTTTGTTCTTTTACTTACAATAGCTTTGGCTGCTTGGGGTCTTTTGTGGTTTCATGTATATTTTAGGATTATTTTTCTAATTCCATAAAAAGTGCATTGGGATTTTCATAGAAATTGTGTTGAATCTGTAGATGGCTTTGGGTAGTGTTGACATTTTGACAGTGTTAATCTTCCAGTCCAAGAGCACGGTAATCTTTCCATTTAATGTGTCTTCAGTTTCTTCCGTTATTGTCTTATAATCTTCAGTGTACAGATATTTTATCTTTTTGGTTAATATATTACAAATATAGTTTTTAAAGATTTTATTTATTCATTTGAGAGACAGAGAGAGGACAAGCAGGGGGAGAGGCAGAGGGGGAGGGAGAAGCACACTCCCTGCTGAGCTGGGTACACGGTGTGGGGCTCGCAGGACATGGAGAGCATGACCTGAGCCGAAGGCAGATGGTTATCTGAGCCACCCAGGTCCCTTGATATTTTATTGTTTTTGATACTATTATAAATGGGATTGCTTTCTTAATTTCTCTTTCATATAATTTGTTGTTAGTGCATAGAAATGCAACAGATTTTTTAAAAATTTATTTATTTGATAAAGGTGTGAGAGAGAGTGTGAGTGGGGGGAGGGACAGAGGGAAAGAGAAAATCTCAGGAAGACTTCCCACTGGGCACAGAGCCCAACATGGGGCTCGACCACAACCCAGAGATAATGACCTGAGATGAAACCAAGACTCAGATACTCAACTGACCGAATCCCTGAGGCACCTCAAATGCAGCAGATTTTTGTATGTTGATTTTGTATCCTGAAATTTTACTAAATTTCAGTTTTTTGATGGAACCTTAAGGGTTTTCTGTATGTAGGACCATGTCATTCACAAACAGACAGTTTTACTTCTTCCTTTCTGATTTGGATGCATTTTATTTCCTTTTCTTGCTTAATTGCTTTGGGTAGATGTTCCAATACTATGTTGAATAGAAGTGGTAAGAGTAGGTACTATTGTTTTGTTCCTGATTTTAGAGGAAAAGCTTTTAGCTTTTCTCCATTTGGTATGGTGTTAGGTCTGGGTTTGGCATATATGGACTTTATTATGTTGTGGTACATTCCCTCTATACTCAATTTGTTGACAGTTTTTATTATAAATGAATGTTGAATTTTGTCAGGTGCTTTATCTGTATCTATTGAGATGATCATATGGTTTTTTCCTTCATTTTGTTGATGTGATGTATCACATTGATTGATTGTGGATGTTGAACCATCCTTGCATTCCTGGAATAAATCCAGTTGATCATGGTGTATTTAAAAATGTTCTGTTGAATTTGGTTTGCTAATTTTTGCTGAGGACTTTTGTATCATCAGGGTTATTGGCCTGTAATTTTCTTTTCTTGTAGTGTCCTTGTTGGTTTTAGTGTCAGGATAATGCTGGTCTTGTAAAATGAGTTTAGAAGCATTCCCTTCTCTTCTATTTTTTGTAAGTATTTGAGAAAGATTGATATTAATTCTTCTTTAAATATTTAGTACAACTCACCAGTGAAGCCATTTGGTCTTGGACTTTTGCATTTTAGGATGTTTTTGATTACTGATACAATCTCCTTACTAGTAATTGGTCTATTCAGATTTTATATTTCTTCATGATTCATTCTTCGTAGGTCATATGTAGGAATTTATCCATTTATTGTAGGTTGTCTGGTTTGTTGTTGTATAGTTGTTCATAATAGTCTCTTATGTCCTTTGTATTTCTATGGCATCAGTTGTAACTTGTCTTTCATTTCTGATTTTTCTTATTTGAGTTCTGTCTCTTTTTTTCTTAATTATCTAGCTAAAGTTTATTTTGTTAATTTTTTCATATTTATCTGTTCTGATTTTTGTTATTTCCTTCTGTCTGCTAACTTTGGGCTTAGTTTGTTCTTTTTTTCTAGTTCCTTGAGATGTAAAATTAGGTTGTTTGAGATCTTTCTTTTTTCTCATTGTGGGCATTTGTCACTATAAACTTCCCTCTTAGAATGGCTTTTACTGTATCTTACAAGTTTTGTTAAGTTGTATTTTCATTTTCATTTGTCTCAAGATTTTTTTGGTTTATCTTTTGATTTCTTCTTTGATCCATTGGTCTTCTTCAGGAGCATGTTGTTTAATCTCAATGTATTTGTGAATTTTCCAACTTTCTTCTTATACTTGATTTCTAGTTTAATACCTTTATGATCAGAAAAAGTGCTTAAGAAGGTTTCAGTCTTCTTAAATTAATTAAGACTAGTTTTGCAGCCTAACATATGGTTTATCCTAGAGAAGTTTTCATGGATATGCTTGAGCAAAATGTGTATTTTGCTGCTTTTGGGTGGAATGTTCTATAAATGTCTGTTAAATCCATCTGGTTTAATGTGTAGTTCAAGTGCAATGATTTCTTATTGATTTTCTTTCTTTATTACCTACCCATTGTTGAGAGTGAGGTATTCAACCCTACTGTTAATGTATTGCTATCTATTTCTCCCTTCATGTCTATTAATATTTGCTTTAAATATTTAGTTGCTTCTATGTTAGGTTCATAAATATTTACAAATGTTATATCCTGTAATTGGATTGACTTTTTTATCATTATGTAATGCCCTTCTTTGTCTCTTATTAGAATCGTTGGCTAAAAGTCTATTTTACTTGATATAAATATAGCTACTCCTGCTTTCTTTTGGTTCCATTTGCATATAATATTTTTTTCTATCCCTTCATTTTCAGTCTGTGTACTTAAACCTGAAGTAAGTCTCTTGTAGGCAGCATGTAGTTGGGTCTTTTTTTTTTTTTTTCTTTAAATCCATTTAACTACTCTATGTCTTTTGATAGGAGAATTTAGTGCATTTGCTTTAAAGTAATTATTGATAGGTATGGACTTTTCTATGTCATTTTGTTAATTCTTTTCTGGTTGTTTTGTAACTGCTGTTTCTTTCTTCCTCTTTTGTTTTCTTCTTTTATGATTTGATGATTTTCTGTGGTGGTATGCTTAGATTTCTTTCTCTTTTGTATATCTGCTATAGGTTTTTGCTTTGTGCTATCATGAAGCTTCTGTAAAACATCTTATAACAGTCTATTTTACTTTCTCTTTTCTTTTTTTTTTTTTTTTTAAGATTTATTTCTTAGAGAGAGAGAGCACACAGGGGCAGAGGGAAAGGGAGAGACAGTCCTAAGGAGATTCTCGCCGAGTGTGGATCCTGATTCAGGGCTTGATCTCTTGACTCTGAGATCATAACCTGAGCTGAAACCAAGAGTTGGATGCTCAACTGACTGTGCTACTCAGGCGCCCCATAACAGTCTATTTTAAGCTGATAATAACCTAACTTGAATGTATATGAAACTTCTGAATTTTTACATTGTCCCCTGACATTTTAAGGTTTTGATGTCACAATTTACATTTTTAAATGTATCCATTAAGAAATTACTGTCATTATGGGAGTTCTTAATAAACTTTTGTCTTTTAACTTTTATATTATAGTTATATAAGTGACTTACCCACCACCATTACAACATTAGAACATTTTGAATTTACCTATATATTTACCTTTTCTGGTGTGTTTTATACTTTGATATGTTTTAATGTAACTAATTAGCACTCTTTTGTTTCAGCCTGAAGAACTCATTTTAACATGTCTTGTAAGGGTGGTCTAGTGGTGATGAGGTCCTCCAGCTTTTGTTTGTCTGGAAAATTCTCTATCTCTTCTTTGATTCTGAAGGATAACTCTGTTGGATAGAGTGTCCTTGGCTGGCAACATTTTTATTTCAGCACTTTGAATATCTCATTCTATTTCCTTCTGGCCTGCATGGTTTTTGTAAAATCTACTGATAGACTTACGACAGTTTTCTTGTATGCTTTTCTCTTGCTGGTTCTCTCTTTGTAACTTTTGACAATTTAATTATAATGTATCTGGGTGTGACTCTCTTTAGATTCATCTTATTTGGTACTTTTTGGGCTACCTGGATCTGGATATCTTATTTTTTCTTTCAGATAAGGGCAGTTTTGAGGCATTTCTTTAAATAAGCTTTTGCCTCTTCCTCTCTCTTTTCTTCTTCTAAGACCTCTTTAATGAGTATATTGGCCTTTTTGATGATGTCCCATAAGTTCCTTAAGCTATCTTCACCCTTTTTCCTGTTTGCTCCTCTGATTGGATATATTCCACTGCCTGTTTTCTAATTTCCTATTCTTTTCTTCCAGTTGATCTAGTCTGTGGTTGAGTGTCTCCATCGAATTTTTCACTTTAGTTATTATATTCTTCAGCTCTGTGATTTCTGTGGTACTTTTTAATAATTTCTCTCTCTTTGTTGAAATCGTCACTTTGGTCATGCATTGCTTTCCTGTGGAATTCTCACTTTATTCATGCCTTGCTTGTCTGATCTTGGTAAGCATTTTTTGATTGTTATTTTGAACTCTCTATCAGATAAATAACTTATTTCCATTTCCTTCAGATCAGTTTCTGGAGATTTACCTTTTTCTTTTGTTTGGAATTCCACATATTCCTGTTTCTCCATTTTTTTTTGGATTCTCTGTTTTGGTTTCTGTGTATTAGCTAAAACAGCCACTGCTCTCAGTCTTGGGACTGGTCTTGTGTAGGAGATGAATCTCATCAATCAGCCTGGTCTGAGCTCCAGGTTCCCTCAAATCTTTATGATTGCCTTTGTTCTTAGTGGCTCCTAGTGGTTGAGGGTGTGCCAGGATCCATTAATGTCCCCAGGGGGATGATAGCAGTTAGCACCTAGGTGCAGGTTGATTAGAAGCTGGACCTCAGACAATGAGCTGGGAAAGTATGCAGTCAGACCCTTCTGGGGAGAAGGTGAGAGACAGGTGTTTTTGCCTTCTTCTTCACTAAGCCCAGATGTATAGCCATGGAGTTTGCTATTCAAAAACTATTACTTTGTTTGGTATAGCCCCGTTGGACTTGTGAATGCAAAACCCATTGTCTGTTGGAGCCAGATGATCTGGGGTCCCATCCATTGGGCAGTAGGTGCAAAAGCTGGTGTGCCAGACATGTGTAGAAGCTCTTTCCAGAGAGACTCTGTTGACCTGGTATTGTTGGAGTGAGCTTGAGTGTGACCCACCAGCTCTTTTGGGTTCCAGGCGGGATTGCAGTCAGCACCTAGGTGTATGTTAATTACTGTCCAAATCCTCAGGTAGCAGCTTGTAAAGTATGCAGTGAGACCCTTGGATGGATGGTTTTGCCTGATCCTTCTGTGCTGATCCCTGGGAAGATAGCTGTGGTTAGTGCTTGTGCACCTGTCAACAACTTCTTTTTCTGTTTGTTATAGTCCGACGGGACTTGTGAATGTAAGCTCTGCTGGGTCTCAGAGCTAGGTGCTTTGGGGCCTGTCCCTCAGGTGGGAGCCTTAAAAGTTGGGGCACCAGATATGTGGTCCAAACCCTTCACTCCTTGAGGGGAAGTTGGGAGTTGAAGGTTCCCTCCTGATTTTATAGTGTTGTGCCTGGAGTGGGGTTTAAACACCTATTTAGATGTGGGTATTTTCTCTATCACCAAATTATAGGAGTCAAACAACTAGTTCTGGATTTTTCTCAGAGGGAGTTGCTCGACGTGGAGCTATGCATTTGTTGTGTCTGTGGGAAGAGAAAAATTCAGGAACCTCCTGTATTGCCATTTTGGTAAAAAAACAAAACAAAAACTTCTTTAGTTTCTTTATTAATTTAGTTGTTATAGATTATTTGTCTTTTTAAATTATTTTATGTGACAAGTATTTATTCATTCATTCAATGAACGTTATTGAATACTTCACTAGATGCTGTGAATACAGCAATGTTTCAAATAGAAAAAAAATTCTGGAGCATACATTTTGGTAGGGGAGGAGACAGAAAATAAATCAGTAAAACACATAACTGTATTATATATCTTGTAATAAGTGTTACGAAGACAAATGTAGTCAGGTAAAGGGGATTAAGAGTGAGAAACAAGAGTGCTCTTTTATAAAAGTTCTCCGGGGAAGGTCTTTCTGGTAAGGAGACGTTTGAGTGCAGATTTGGAGGATGTGAGGGAGTGTGAGGTATGTGGATATATGGAGTGAAATGGAGGGAGAGCGTTCCAAGTGGCTGGAGAAAGCAAGCAAAGGCCCGGAGGCACCTCTTTTTGATCTTCCTAAAGTGAGTTATGTAGGAAATTTCAGCTAATAGCTGATGGCTGTGGAAGGCTTTTCATGTATCCTGTCTCTGGTTGATAACATAGGATATGGGGACAGATTCATGTAGTACCTGAAATAACCTGTATTGTTCAACAATAAGTGCCAGGACTGAGGGGAGTAGGAGAAACCACTGCGTTCTCTTGATTTTTGCTGATGGCCAAAAAAAAAAAAAAAAAAAAAAAAAAAAAAAAAAAAAAAAAAAAAAAAAANAGAAAAATACCTTCACCTTCTTTTTGTAATCTTAAAGAGCACTGTTAGGTCATGGGATCATATTATTTATGTTCAAAAATTTAGTCGGGGTGCCTGGGTGGCTCAGTGGGTTAAGCGTCTGCCTTCAGCTCTGGTCATGATCCCAGGGTCCTAGGATCGAGCCCCGCATCAGCTGCTTCTCCTCTCCCTTTGCTCCTCCCCCCCACCCCCACTCATGCTCTCTCTGTCAAATAAATAAATAAATAGAATCTTTAAAAAAATTTATCTATCTATCTATCTATCTATCTATCTATCTATCTATCTATATATCTGAGAAAATATGTGAACAGAATCCAGAGAGACACTATTTTATTTTACTTGGTATATTGTTTTGTATAGAACAAGAGTAGTGTATATGAACAGAGTCTGGGAGGTAAGATTAAATGAGTGAATCAGGCATAAAGTAGTTAAGAGTTGTGGAGGAATGACAAGTTAGAGAATTTATTTCCCTGTGTATAGGGAAGAGCTGTTACTTAACTCTAATCGTTTGTTGTGTCGGCCTAGTTTCGAACTTATTTTCTGAATTTTCAAGAAAAGCTAGAAATTTGCATTTTATGTGCTATCTCCTGTTTTTTTTAGAATGTTGGAAACTAAATAAAAACGAAATTCAGGGGGCGCCTGGGTGGCACAGCGGTTAAGCGTCTGCCTTTGGCTCAGGTTGTGATCCTGGCGTTATGGGATCAAGCCCCACATCAGGCTCCTCCACTATGAGCCTGCTTCTTCCTCTCCCACTCTCCCTGCTTGTGTTCCCTCTCTCGCTGGCTGTCTCTATCTCTGTCGAATAAATAAATAAAATCTTTAAAAAAACCCCAACCAAACAAACAAAAAAACCCCGAAATTCAGGACACTCTTCAGGCCAGACAACATTCATTCAGGTGGGATCTGGCCCTCAAGTTACCAGTTTGCAACCTTTTGGGGCATAAGATCATAAATAATTTTTATTGCTTCCTTTTCAAAGGATACCATCAATCTCATAGTAATAAATTGCAGCAAGATTTCTGGACACAGAAGATTTTAACACATCATTGTACTCTTGCTCTCCCTGCATGATGCTGACTATGTCTATTCATCTCATTTTAGGGTATGGTCAGACAGGTCCACTGTCTCAGCGAGCTGGTTATGATGCTGTTGCCTCTGCTGTTTCTGGTCTGATGCATATCACAGGGCCTGAGGTAGGTATCATTCTTTAGAATATTCATAAATTTCCTCCTGTTCATTCCAAAGGGATTTTCCTATTCACTAACCTATAAGCTTAAATTTGAGTTGATTTTAGAAAGAAGCAAGGGGAAGTGAATTCTTACCAAAAATGGACGTGTTTATTACAAAGATACTTGAGGTTAAATGTTTATATGGCCCCATGGAAAATAACAAATTTTTTTGGCCCCATGGAAAATAACAGTTTTTTTTAGCAAGAAGCAACAGATCAATTAATGAACACTTGATCTGTTTTGGTATTATAATTTTGCATTTGTATTATAATTATTCAAGCTTGGTATAGGCACCTGCGTATGACTTTTGAATATTCCTTCTGTGAAGTAGAATGTCTGACTAGAGCAGACTACAGATGCCCATTTCTATCAGAGTACCTCATGTGTACACAGTAGAGGGTCTCATTTCCCTCTGGAATATTAATAGGTAGTTATGGGTTTTAAAATTTGTTACTTAAAGCCTCAGGTGGATGGTGTCTGATTGTTACATACATTAGGTTCTGACAGTGGGAGAATTATTTGATTTTAGAGCAATCCTTCTTTATTAATAATAGGTTAGGAATTTCTTAAGAAATACTCAGATGGCTAAAATGTGTTTGCTTATTAGATTGAAGGCAGACTCTTAGGAAACGGACTCTTCGAGAAAACTGAGAATGGCATGAAAGTTAAAGAAAAGTGTGATTCCCAGTTTGTTTCTCAGAGTCCATAGTCTCTCATGGTTCTGGGGGCTTCAGGGGTAAGGGGGTGGGGGACTGGGATAGGCCGGTGATGGGTATTAAGGAGGGCACGTATTGCATGGAGCACTGAGTGTTAAACGCAAACAATGAAGCATGGAACACTACATCAAAAACTAAGGATGTATTGTATGGTGACTAACATAACATAATAAAAAATTAAAAAAAAATAAAAGTGTGAGAGCCTAATAAATAAAAATAATGAAAGACACCCATTTCCAAAACAGCTTGGATTGGTAGGCGTAAAACCTTTTTCCACTTAGGTGTTCCTTCCCTGAATCACTTGAGTCAGTGAGTTCTTTAGGAAATACGGCTGCAGTTCTGGGATTAATGGAGACAGAGTGACCTCGAGTCTTTTGCAGCCTTTACTTCTTTTTGTCAATTTTAAAGCAGCTGGTGGGATTTTGGTGACTTGAAATACAAGTATTTGTACTTTCATTGTCTGTTTCATTTTCATGAGTCTAAGAAAAAAATGTGTGACCTTTCCTTAAAACATTTAAGGGCACCAGTTTTCTTTCCATCCGCTGGGAGAATGGAGCATGGATCTCTCTCTCTTCGCTCTATCCCATAGAAGTGCTTGTGTGTACAAGACATGATTATTGTGAGTGGTTTTATTTTAAGAGTGCTGAACTCAACGGTGAATATGTGAAAAGATCTCCAGGCTATTCAGTTTGTATATTCACATGTTAAAATGAATTAACTCAGAAGCCACTGTTGAGAAGGATTACTGTGTTTCCTTTCCTGTGCTGCGCTCTGCTCTCACGGGGATAACCACACAGCGTGTGCTCAGCCTTGTCATTTGTCAGCCACTCATGGCCTTTCTCTCTTCTGTTATCCTACTTGGGAGGTTTTTGTCCTACTAAGCAAATGATAACAGCATTGATTGAGGGCTTACTAGGTGCCCAGCACTATTTCATAGACTTTACATGTATTAAGTAAACTTAACTTCCGTACACCATATTTCTTTCACGTGAACACACCCTTATGTCTTAATTCATCAATCCAGCGACTGGTTATTACACATACTCCTGTATGCTGGGAGCTGGCAGGCACTGGTGATACAGTGAGCGACGGGGTAGGCACAGTTCTTAAGTGGGGAAAACAAACATTAACAGAAAGTAAACTTTAGATACAAATAAAGGTAACTCCGGAAAAGGGCTCGATATACTATTAATATATGTCACAGTGTGCCTCAGACCATTTTCATACTTCCAAAATTCTCTGCAAAGTGCAGTTTGACAGCCAGGGATAAAAGCAGAAGTGAAGAGAATTGGGCCATCTTGGGAGTTCCCCTTAAGAGAACTCCCCATTATCAGCGATGTATTTTAATCCTTGTGGCAGAGGAGGGATCACTTCTGAAAGTCCTGGCTAATATTGTCAACTAGCCAGTGCATATGCATTATTGCCAGTTATATCACGCTACTGGGGAACTTTTATCGACCTGCGCCCGTGTGTATTTGTGCCGTAGCGTAACTCCATCTTGTCAGATGACTGATTGAAACCCAGGCTTCTCCATCATTATCCTGAGGCTTCACCACATCACCCTGTACAATCCAGCCCAACCTTGCCAGAATGGAAGGCCGGGGAGGGGTTCTCTGAGGACCAGATGTTTACAATCCAGCCCAACCTTGCCAGAATGGATGGCCGGGGAGGGGTTCTCTGAGGACCAGATGTTTAAGGTGGGACCCAGTTAGGCATTAGGCTGGTGACCAGAGGGTATCGCCATGCATGGTGTCTATCTGTTGGACAGTCTGGTAGGTTTGAGGAGCCAAAGGAATGCCAGTGTCACTGGGCTGTTGTGAGCTGGCAAAGAAGGGAGAAAATTAGGATGGAGAAGTAGGTTGTGGGAGCCGAACTTACTGTTTAGGGACTTATTATATTACTTAATAGTTTGATAAGAGAAGACACATTAGTATATATACATGTTTTTTTAGTGATAATCTAATATATTTCTGCCTAGAAAATGAGTGATAGTACCACAAAAAGACTAGTAACATGAGGAAAAAACCCTCAAAATGCATGTTTGTTTGTTTTTTTATAACAGGATCGTATTGTAGTTTTTATCCCAAAAGGGCATCATCTAAGTATATAATATAGGATAAAATTTGTGAAAGCAGTCTTTATGATGAAATTTAAGCAAACTAGTGACAGTTGACTTCCATTAATCTAAAATCTAGCCTTTTAGGTTAGGTATGTTGTGGTGTTGTCAGGTAAGATTCCTATTTGATTATGGGGAAAGAGAGAACCAGTAACATGGGCCAACACTCTGCTAGACCCGTGCTTTATGCTCGCATTGATCCTTCCAGATAGGTATTGATAAATTCTATAACTAAAGCTTAAAGGCTTAGATAACTTGTCCAGAGTGCTGCCTTGGTATATAAAGCACTAAAGCCAGACTTTGAATCCGGGTGTGCTCTACTCCTTATACCCTGATGCTTATATCCACACTCCATACTGCCTGAAGAATGAATCCTGATTTTTATTGTATTTGCATCTTGCTTATGCATGCGCATGAGCATGATATGATATGTTACAGTTAGTGAATCAAACATTTGTTATCGTGAGAAAGCATTCGATTAAGAGTCTGGAGGCCTGGCTCTATCTAATTTACTCTTGTAGTGTTTACTGGCTGCCTAAAATGCACCCCAGGAGAGTATAAGCTTCATAAGACCATGGTCTTTGCTTGGTTGCTGTTGTATCTCTATGCTTAGAATAGTCTGGAGCTTAGTCAGCAGTCAATAAATTCATGTTGAATGAATGAATAAATGCATACCTGGTATGTGATCACAAACATGCAATGGAGTGTATCTGGAAGTGTCACATACTTTCTCTTCAAGATATTGTAATAAGTGGGCGCCTAGGTGGCTCAGTTGGTTAAGCATCTGCCTTTGGCTCAGGTCATAATCCCAGGGTCTTGGGATCGAGTCCTGCTCGGGCTCCCCGCTCAATGGGGAGTCTGCTTCTCCCTCTGCCTCTCCCCCTGCTCGTACTCTCTCTCTCTCTCCCTTTCTCTCTCTCTCTCTCTCGCAAAAATAAATAAAATCTTAAAAAAAGATACTGTAATAAGCAAATAAAATGTCTTTTGTTAAACATAAAAGGACACAATTGTGTATAATGCAAGACAGTACACAAAACAATCAGCCAGTGCTTGGTGTATCTGCAGATTTCTCAGCTCCACTCTTGTGGGCTCTAGCATTTTACCAGAGTTCATAGTTTGAGAGTCAGTCCTCTCAAACTGTGCCATTGTTTTATCAACTAAGATTATGTCATATTCTAAATCTATTTTAGTGATTTCAACAGTCTTCACAGCATCATCCTCAGGAGTAGATTCCATATCAAGAAACCACTTTTTTGCTCATGCATCAGAAACAGCTTTTAAACAGATAAAACTGTTAAAGTTTTATCATGAGATTGCAGCAATTCAGTCACATCTTCAGGCTCCAGTAGTAACATCAGAGATCACTGATCACAGGTCGCCGTAACAAATATATAATGAAAACTTCTGAAATATTGTGAGAAGTACCAAAATGTGACACTGAGAAACGACATGAGCAAATGCTGTTGGAAAAATGGCACTGACGGACTTCCTTGATGTAGCATTGCCAAAAACCTTCAATTTGTAAAAAATACAATATCTGTGAAGTGTAATAAAGCAAATTGCATTAAAACAAAGTGTGCTTGTAACAGAGATATGGCTCCTCTTAAACCTTAGGCTCATCAAGTATATCTTCTTATTTTGTGACTCATGACTCATGTCAGGATAATATGTTTCCTTGATCTTAATATTATTCATTAATTATGAATATTAATATATTAATAAAAGAGATTAAATAGTCTATATTAAATAATCAACTTGCCCTTAATTTATGTACCATTCTAAGGTGACACTGCTTAAATATAGTTGATCATTCGTTAGTCAGTTAATGGTGAAGTAACTTGTAAATTTCATTTTTTTATTTTATTTTAAATTATTTTAAAAAGTAACTGGTTTTTATAAATAATATATACTCATTATAAAAAGTTAGTCTGTCACTACTAAAACAGCCTTCAAGAAATATTAAAGGGGACTCTCTGAGTGCAAAGGAGAAACCAAAAGTGGCAAAGACAATGATAAGAGAAAATCTCTAGAAACAATGACAAAACAAGTAATAAAATAGCAATAAATACATATCTATCAATAATTACTTTCAATGTAAATGGACTAAGTATGCCAATCAAAAGACATAGGGTGTCAGAATGGATAAAATACCAAGACCCATCTTTATGCTACCTATAAGAGACTCATTTTAGACCTAAAGACACCTGCAGATTGAAAGTAAGGGGGTGGAGAAACATTTATCATGAAAATGGGTGTCAAAAGAGCTGAAGTAGTAATACTTATATCAGACAAACTAGACTTCAAAACAAAGACTGTAAAAAGAGACAAGGGCACTATATAATCATAAAGGGAACAATGCAACAAGAAGATGTAACAAGTGTAACTATAGTTTCTTACACCATACACAAAAATAAATCCAAAATGGATTAAAGCCCTAAATGTGAGGCCTGAAACCATAAAAATCCTAGAAGAGAGCACAGGCCGTAACCTCTTTGACATCAGCCATAGCACCTTCATTTTGGATATGTCTCCTGAGGCAAGGGAAACAAAATAAAAAATAAACTATTGAGACTACATCAAAATAAAAAGCTGCTGCACAGCAAAGGAAACAATCAACAAAACTAAAAGGCAAACTTTGGAATGGGAGAAGATTTTTGTAAATTATATATCCAATAAAGGGTTAGTATCCAAAGTCTACAAAGAACCTATAAAACTCAACACCGAAAAAAACCAAATAATCCAGTTAAGAAATGGGCAGAAGACATGAATAGACATTTTTCCAGGAGGACATCCAGATGGCCAACAGACACATGAAAAGAGGCTTACCATCACTGATCATCAGGGAAATGCAAATCAAAACTACTATGAGACCTCACCTCACACCTGTCAGAATGGTTAAAATGAAAAACTCAAGAAACAACAAATGTCGAGGATGTGGAGGAAGAGGAACCCTCTTGCACTGTTGGTGGGATTGCAAACTGATACAGCCACTCTGGAAAACAGTAGGGAGTTTCCTCAAGAAACTATATGTTCTATATGTTAATGGGATGAGGCCAACTGGAGCAGAGAGAAACACACGCTCGGCCCATCCCTCTTTCCACTCCAAGCCCAGCTGTGGGTGGTCAGCCAGGAGGCCCCGGTTGTAGCAAACCTTGCCACCGCCATGGCCCACCTTCCTTTCAATGCCCAGGTACCCTACCATCCAGCAATTGCACTATTAGGTATTTACCCAAAGAATGCAAAAGTACTCATTCAAAGGGGTACATAGACCCCAGCATTTATAGCAACATCATCTACAGTAGTCAAATAATGGAAACAGCCCAAGTGCTCATCGATGGATGAATGGGTAAAGAAGAGGTGGTATATATACATGTGGAATATTATATATACATGTGGAATATTACTCTGTCATAAAAAGGAATGGAATCTTGCCATTAGTAATAACATGCAGTACTCGAACTAGAGAGTATCATGCTAAGCGAAATAAGTTTGTCAGAGGAAGACAAATACCATATGATTTCACTCATATGTGGAATTTAAGAAACAAAACAAATGAGCAAAGGGAAAAAAAAAGAGGGAGGCCATCTAGGAAACAGACTCTTAACTCTGGAGAACAAACTGATGGTTACCAGAAAGGCGGTGGGTGGGAGGAATAGGTTAAATAGGTAGTGGGGATTAAAGAGGGTGCTTGTGATGAGCCCCAGGTGTCGTATGTAAGTGTTCGATCAATATATTGTAAGCCTGAAACTAGTAATACACTGTATGTTAACTAACTGGAATTTAAATAAAAATTTAGAAAAAGAAGTTAAGCAATGCAGGAAATAATGGATTAGAAAACAACAAATTATCCTAATTTCACCACTCAGAACTTACTAGTAATAATATTTGGTGAGCATCATTCCAGACATCTGTTTATGCTTTATAAGTGGACATATTCACAGGGCATGATGAATAGAAATAATTTCGTAACAACAAGATCATAATATATCTTGATCATAATATTCTTGTTAATTTAAAGCAAATAAGTATTAAATTTAGTTGAATTTAACAGGGGAGCAATAAACTGAAGTGAAATGGAAGGCATTGCTCAAATTTAGCTAAATGCTTCTTTATAAAAATAATTGTTCATAACAGATCCTTTCAAGGTTGAGACGAGAGATTATGAAAACCTTTAAAATGACGCTGGAGTGATTTCATGCTTTGTTAACTACCTTCATGTTCAATTTTAAACATTATGTGTTGATTTCGTGCTATGAGTAATTATTAGCACTCTTAGATTTCTTCCCTCTATCTCCCTTTCGTCACTTCCCAATTGTTGCTGATTAGTAGTTTTACTTAGTCAAAGTTTAGTTAGTATTTATACTTAAGTGCTTTTACTCACTCTATCTCTTTCAGCTCTAAGTCAAGTTCCATAGCACTGAAGTTCTGGACTACAATAGTCATTTCTCCAACTTGGAGTTGCTTGAGGAATAGGAATAGGAGTGGGGTGAGGTTGAAGAAAAGGTGTGGTGTGAGGCCAAGTCTTGCAGGACTGCAACCTTTACGGGGGCTTAGTGTTGCCTTCTTTCTTAGACCCCAACAAGTGCTCAGTGCTAAGCCTGCTTCAGCCAGCTACGGGTGAATGGAACTCACATATGTATGGACAAGGATCCTGGTGGCACTTTTTACCTTGGTTCTGGGCCTTAGATTTTCTCCTTTAAGGTTATTTTTTTTAAAAAATATTTTATTTATTTGAGAGAGAGACAGAGAGTGAGAGCACAAGCTGGGGGCCGGTGGTGGGGGAAGGGGAGGAGGGAGGAGTAGAGGGAGAGGGAGAAGGAGGGGCAAAGAATCTCAAGCAGACTTTGAGTTGAGTGTGGAGCCTGACATGGGGCTCGATCTCACAACCCTGAGATCATAGCCTGAGCTGAAACCAACCAAAGTCAGATGCTTAACCGACTGAGCCACCCAGACACCCCTCCTTTAATGGTATTTTGTTAACTTTTCTGAGAGTTTCTTTTTTTGTGCTTCTTTCCTATTAGAGATTTTTGATCTGGATTCTTAGGATTTGGTCAACTAAACCTATCTTTCCTTAGTATTGTCTGGGCAAGGAAGAGAGGAGCTATACCTCATGGGTGCACCTCAATCTTTGGCTCTTTTCATGGCCTCTGACTTTCAGAGTTATCACATAAGTTTTTCCCCAGTCCTTCTTTGGTTGGTAATAGGACCAATTTGTATGACCTAGGAAAAACAAACAAGCAAACAAAAAACCAGAAAAACCACACAAACAAGATGATGGGGAAAGTATAAATGGGTTGGTAGAATTGTGCTTTAATGTGTCTGTTCACTAGCAGAAAATAGGAATTCCAATTGTACTTGTATTTTCCTGAATGAAACGATATGTAATAGCATTTTGTTTATTAAAATTATAACTCTGTAGGTCACATGAGATT
Organism: Ailuropoda melanoleuca; assembly: GCF_002007445.2. Classification (NCBI taxonomy): domain Eukaryota; kingdom Metazoa; phylum Chordata; class Mammalia; order Carnivora; family Ursidae; genus Ailuropoda; species Ailuropoda melanoleuca. Next base: position 121,336,495 of record NC_048218.1, on the reverse strand, counting down.
TCAAGATACAGATACCCTAAGGATAAATCATACATTGATAAATCATAGTTTTATTATAATAAATATTTTGGGATAGCATGCAAACAATGGAAGATGTTTTGTGAGACACAGCAAATTTTAGTAAGAATTTTCAAATATTACTACAGAAGTTATAAATAATTCTCAAAGCACTGAATTTTTAGAATTAAGAACATATCATTCCTCTCATTTCCTAACATCTCTCAGAAATATAGTATATCAGAAGGATTTGATTCATTAAAACTTATTAAAGCTAGTGAATATTATAACTGTGGTAAGGAACTGTAGTTTGGAAACAGTGAGGCCATTTTGATCCATATCAGAGCAGTTGTGTTATAGTGCAAAGAGTGTGGACTTGGGAGTTACAGAGAGTTTGAATGTAGGCTCTGCTATTTCTTACCTAAGTAATTTTAGACAAGCTACTGTGAACCTCCGTTTCTTCATCTGTAAAATGGTAATAACATACCTACTTTTCATGATGGTCATTAAGATTACACCTATTTTGTGTCTAACTAAGTGTATGGGCTCAATAAATGGAATACTTGAATTAGTGTCCTATTAAGTAGAGTTCAGTCCTGAAAGAGCAGCAACCCTTTTAGCTTGTCCACCCATCCCACAAGATTTCCAGTTAACTCGCCAACGCCTTACCCTCCTTTATTTTTCTTCATCATCATGTGTGAAATTATATTTCATTCTTATCAGTTTTATCATTTACTGTCTGTTTTCACCTTTAAAATGTAAGGTTTGTGAGGTCAGGAACTTGCTGTTACTTTACTGCCCGAATCTATGACAATGCCTGGAACATAGTGGGCACTCAAATATTGGTTGACCAAATGTAGATATACATTTACATGTGTTAAAACAACTAGATCCTAGGTCAGTTCAATGACACTGCAAATAAATTTAGAGAAAAGAAATAATCATGTTTTCTCCCCTTGTGTACAACTGATTTGTTGGTTGACTTACTGACTATTCAATTTAGTTTAATTAGTTTAAGTAGAATTGGATTGATTTATTCATTTCTTTTTTTTTTTAAGATTTTATTTATTTATTTGAGAGGGTGAGAGAGAGTGAGTGAGAGCACAAGAGCTGGGGGAGGGAGAAGCAGATTCCCCACTGAGCAGGGAGCCCAACCCAGGGCTCCATCCCAGGACCCTGGGATCATGACCTGAGCTGAAGGCAGATGCTTAACTGACTGAGACACCCAGGAGCCCCTACTCATTTATTTTTTAAAGTGTTATTTTATAGTTTATTTTAGGGAGCTCAAGAGAGCGTGAGTGGAAGGAGGGGCAGAAAGAGAGGTAGAGAGAGAATGCCAAATAGACTCCCTGCGGAGTGTGGAGCTGGACAACCCGGGGCTTGATCTCATGACCTTGAGAACATGATCCTGAGATCATAACCTGAGCCTAAATCAAGAGTTGGATGCTTAACTGACTGAGCCACCGAGGTGCCTCCTAGAGTGACTGACATTAACACTACTGATATTTATTACTGAAGCTTATTTGATATTTTAGCCATTATTCCATAGAATGTATTTGACAATGTAGTTTTGATTTGCTTTTCTCACATTTGACCCCTAAATGGAAGTAAACACAAAGAAAGATAGAGTCATCTGTGAAATTAATGAAAGAATGAGAAAATCCTCAAATTCCTCTAAAACAGAGTTGTAATAAGAGATTTCACACGCATGCATGCATACACACACACACACAGTCCCAGTTTTTCAAGAAATGAACTGCATTTCTTTGGGGGAGGAAAGGACTCCTTTATTTGAGATAAGGGTTTTCTTTCAGAGAAAGCATTTCGTTTTGGAAGGATTATGTCTTATTCTGAAATAGCCAACGCTTGCTAAAAATTTCTTTATAGTATGAAAAGTCATGCAGTCTTCTATAGTTTAAGATGTTAAATTTATTCTCTATCACTGTTTCTTTTTTCTGTAACTCAGATGCTTTTAAAAATGTACCTGTTCTTTTTTTCTAGAAAATTCCTTTTTCAAAAATTTAACACATATATGTTTAATGATACCTTAGTTTTCATAGGATAAAAATAAAATATTTGCTTTAAACTTTGAAAGAGAATAGTAATAGGGATGTCCTTCAGTTCGAATTTACCCATGAATTGCAATAGGAAAGAAGGAGGTTTAGATAAGGTGTGATTTATTTATTTATTTTACTTATTTATTTTGGGGGGGTGCAGAGGGAGAAGAAGAGAGAGAATCTTAAATAGGCTCCATCTCACAACCCTGAGATCATAACCTGAGTCCATATCAAGAGCAGATGCTTAATTGGCTGTGGCACCCAGGCACCCCAAGATGTGATTTATTTTTGCTTCGTTCCATGAAAGAGTTAAAAAGGAAACAGGCTGAGTAGTCTGCTGATAGTCTGTAGGTTTGCATTATTTTCTCTTACTCATAATCTCATTTTCCCCTGACATTTCCTTTTGATCATCAGTTTAAGATTATCTCATCTAAAAAATTGTATGTTGGGATTACATAGACTGAGGAGTGAGAGTTTATGTGTATTACCCTTTTTGGGGTGAGGAAGTCTCAGCAACTAGCCTGTTTGCGAGTGAGGATTCTTAATGGTCAGTAGTTCTTGTTCTAGAGGCTGTTGTTGTTACCATCTTTCTAAACTGTCTAGTGAATACAATCAGAATTTGGATAAGTTATTTTTATTTAGCATTTTACTCAACCAAATTATTTATTTATGTTGATTCTTTTGATATTGTCAACATCATTTTGAGCTCTATCCACTCATTTCACATTGCAGAGCAAGAAGATTATTATAGTTTATCTATATATAGCACTGGTACTCCTGGAATTGTAATACTGAGTTGATTTGTAAACACCAGAAATGCCAGAGAAATGTCAACAAGTTGGAAACATCCCAAAGAAATGTTAAAAAAAATAAACTTTTTTTTAAACCAGGAGGAAAGACTAAAGTAAATATAAACAGTTTATTTAAATGTTGTAGGACAGAAGGGGCATTTAATACCAATATAGAAAGGGATTATAGATTGGGATAATTCTTTTGAAATATTATTTGTGTTATGTATGGGTAATATTTACTTTTTTCAAATTCCTCTCAATTGGAGGATGGTCATTTTTGGATATTGCACCTTCTGCAAACTTCAAGCTAGGGGTGGTGTCCCAGTCTTCTTTCTGTCCATCCCAACATCTAGTCTGTGGTTCTACAACGTAGGCCAACACTCACTCCACTTCCAAAATCTCTGCGCAAACTCTGTTTCCCACGCTTCCAGCTTCAGTCATCCTGGTCTTGTCTCCCTTCTGCCATGTTATCCAGGAACTTGACTCTCACAGTTGTCTTGTCAAGTCCAGTTCCTGTCATTGTCTTGAACAGTTTTTAACATCTTCATTGATGACCTGTTTAACACCTTCATTGAATGGTGTCAGGAATTAGAAATCTGGGTTTGAATGTTCGTCCTGTCATTCAGTGTAACATTAGACATGTTGTCTGCATTTAGTTTCTCCCTCTGTAAAATAGAGAAGACATCATTTTAAAATGGTGATTGTAAAGTTGTAAAGTGATGGTAGAAACATCACATGACTTATAGGTGAAACCACGCTGTAGTCTTGCTCAGTGCCTGTTCTAGAGTTATGTTTACTCAGTGACAGTTTGATATACCAATTTATATGTTCACATTTTATATTTTGTATTATATATGAAGATTCCATTTTGGGTGGTATTCTCTGATTGCATCTTCCATACCACAGATTCCTTGACCATATTATCACGTAACCTTTTAAGCCCTTCTCCCTGTTCATTTAGTCATTCACCTTTCTTTTACTTCATTTCCCCTGCTGCTGTCTGCAGCTAAGAATAGGATGATGAGTCTCTTCACTGTGTCGATTCTGAGCTTGCGGTATCCTGTGCTCTAGCAATGGTTTTCATTTGGGGTACTAGTGCCCACCCCTATGCCAGGGGAGTTTTACAATGACATGTGAGGTATTTGGGTTGTTATTAGCATTTTAGTGCTTGCAGTTGGAATGGGTAAACATCCTTAATATATGGAATGGGCTCATGAATCTAAAATTCTCCCTCCAGAATGCCAGTGGTGCTCCTAGGTATCCAGGACTTTTGTTCATCCTTTAGTTACTTTTTTACCTTTCTTGGGCAAAACTTGCCACTTCTTTCTCTATGTTCCTATATAATTTTCATTATGCTGTTAATTGTATGTCTGTCTCTGTCTTTAGAATATAAGGGGCATAATTCAGGGAAGAGGTCTTCAGGACACTTACTTTTGTATCCTAGAGTACAATACAGATCTCCTACATAGTTGGTACTCATTGCTGGTTCGCTGCCTATGAATTTGGAATCTCTCATTGTTTCAGGAAGGATTCAGCTTTCATTTGATAATAAGAGGTTGATAAAGTATAGCAACCTCAGTAGCATTTGAGTTTCTTTCTGAAGTTCTTTAAGAGACATAAAAATAAAAAGAGAATCTTTCCAGTTGGGTAGACCACTTCATGTAAATATCTCATTCTCAGAAAATGTGAATAAGAGAATTTTTGGGTTATGACTGTTTGGAAAAATACGGTAAAAATATTTGAAAAATGTACAGCCTGAGGTAAAGATTAAAAAGTATTTAAACAAGTTTCTTTCTAATGTTTTTGTTTTTGAATCTTATAATAGAAAGACCTTTCCCCTTCTTTTTTTTCTTGTCTCAGTAAATGGTTACTTTTGAGAGCTTTGTGTTTATTTTGAGTCATCCTGCTTTGAAAAAGTTTATAATCAGAGAAGATCCTGAAAAGAATGATGAAAATTACCCCAGGGATATAAAATAGTGTTTTTTGTTTTGTTTTGTTTTTTCTCAATGAAAGCCTAAAGGGACTGTATTTGTTTACTGTAAATAGGGGAAAGCAATGATTTGATTTTTGTTTTTATCTATGTTTGGGGAGAGAATGTGGAATAGTTATTTTCATTGTTCATAGAATAGTAAATAAGAAAACGTGAGCTCACATCAGAGAAGAGATTTTAGTTAGCTGAATGAAGAGCTTTTTGGCCATTCAGGTGTTGAACAGTGCAGTGCCTAAAGAAACAGGTTATGCCCTTTCTCTTAGCATGGTGGGGTGGAAATATATTGGCCTTGGGACAGGAATCCTAGCCACACTTAACATCTCTGAACCTCATTTTTTTTTTTAAATTTGTAAAAATGAGACTACTAAAGCATGTCCTGAAAGATGTCCTCAGATTAAATGAGATAATGTGTAGGCAAGCACCTGGGAGGTAATGCTAGCTCCGTTCCCCTTTCTGGTGAGTGCCTGGTATGTACTAGATACTCAGTAACGGTTCTCCTTCCTCTGGAGATCTTTAAGGAGAGGAGGATGAGCATCTCTATTGGAAAATCTGGAAATGTACCTGGCTAAAGGTAGCACGTTAGACCTGATGTCCCTTTGACAGTTTTTACAGCTTTAGGAGTCTTTATTTACTGTTTTAGTTTGGAAACTAAGTAATAGATTTTTTTTTTAAAGTTCTTTTGTGGGAAAGATTGACCAGTCAAGGATGTAGTGTTTGATTCATACTGTAACTATACACTGTAAAAAGAAAGATGTAGAGTGTCTTGAATTACCTTTTGAACCATACCGAATTTTGTTGGAACGTTAATGAGAGCTTAAATTCTGAGTTAGCCTCTCCCCTAGGAGATTGGGCTGCAGGGCAGAACACAGTATGCGTTCTGCACCCTGGCATTTTTATCTATGGAAGATCAGGGTAAAGAGACTGTAAAGGAGCTTAAAGGGGTCCCTAAGGGGCAGTCTGCAGCTTTGAGGAAATAAGATTTAGCTTAGTTAGTCTTAGTTCTGAACCACATTCTTTTCACCCATTGTTGTCCCTCTGACTGGCCGTCAGGAACCGTAACCGTGTTTGGTGGGAACTGAGGAATAGTTTCTACATTCATTTTTGAGAGGGAAGTTTAATTTTCTCTTTTTTTACTACATGTTCAAAGAGGAGTGAATACCTGCATTTTTGGCATGAAAAATTCTAAAATCTTAGGAGGAATGATACTGAAGTCTGCGTCAAAAGCAGTACCTTTCAGTAGAGTCAAATGCGATTTTAGTCAAATGCTGGAAGTAGTGTTTCCCTCTATAGGTTGAGGATAAACAAGTGCACAAGTATTAAATACTGGGCTTGTAGTCAAAGTCACTGGAGGAGAGAACTTTGGATTTTTAATAGAGCTCACATTTGTGTTAGTAAATCATACTTCCTCTCCTGACAGGTAAGGGAGGTTAAGGAACTGTCACCAGAAAAGAGGGTCAAGAACTACAGCCATATCCTGGTGCTTCGTAGGTGCTCCATCCACGATGTGTGCCAGTTTTCTTCTTGTTCAGTTGAAAGCCCTGATTTCTCTTCTGCTAACAATTGCTGTGTAATAAGTCATCCCAAAACTTAACGACTTAAAACAAGAACAATTATTTTATTAACTCTCATAGTTTCCATGGGTCAGGAAATTTGGAAGGGCTTAGCTGGGTGGTTCTGGCTTGAGGTTTCTCAAGCAATTGTAATAAAGCAGGAACAGTGGGGGCCGGAGCAGCTTGGGGCTGCCAGGCATCTTTCCATGCAATCTTAGGGCTTCTCCATGTGGACTGTTCACGTGGGGGCTCAGGGCTCTGTTCACACAAGTGTTTCAGTGAACCAGGCAGAGACACCATTTACATGTATGTTTTGTGATGTAGTCGTGGAAGTAACGCTCTAACCCTTCTGTAGCATTTTATTGCTTCTCAGCATGTCACAAGCCCACCCAGATTCAAGGATCAGGAAGTGGCAAGGTACTAGAAGGGCATACAGAATGGGAGATATTGTCGCCGTCTCTGGGAAGTACAATCTGCCCCACAGTCTCTCAACATGCCGCAGTGCTAGGTAAAGAGCAGGTGGGACTTAGGCGCAATCTTCCCACTTTCTGGAGAAATCTATTAGAAACAGTGGACTTTTTGTAACTTTAATTGATCTTTTTGCGGCTTTTTCTGTGGCAAAAATTGGTTATGGACTAAGCTTCAACGATCTCAATATAAACCTTCTTTACTGTTAGTGTGGTTATTAACCTAATGGCCAAAGAAGGAACCAGGATCCAAGGAACAGAGCAGTTATCTCTTGACACATGAGACAGCAGTTTTGAGCAGGTAAAAAGGATATGTTTTCACTATTTATTCTTCATCTTTTATTTCTTTTTATTTTATTTTTTTAAAGATTTTATTTATTTGAGAGAGAGACAGCCAACGAGAGAGGGAACACAAGCAGGGGGAGTGGGAGAGGGAGAAGCAGGCTCCCAGTGGAGGAGCCTGATGTGGGGCTCAATCCCAGAATGCTGGGATCATGAGCCAAAGGCAGACACTTAACGACTGCGCCACCCAGGCGCCCCTATTCTTCACCTTTTAAAACTTGTGTCTTAATTACTTGATTATCCATTTGGATAAAGCAAATGCACTGCTATAGACAGCAGAAGATAAATTTTTTTTTAATAAGCTGTTATTGTGCACCAAGATTGGCCATAACATGCTACTGGTTCTATCTAATTTTTGCCATGATTAATAATGCTAAAATAATCATTTTCACTGGATTATTTCATGCTTTTATTTGGCTTATTCTAGCAATTCCATGCATGTGGAGGGTTCAGGAAGAATTGTATTGGATAACTTGTAGTACTGATGTAGAAAGATTTTTCCATCAAAAGTAATTGCATTCAGTGTTCATAGCGTGGGTCTTTGAGGCATCACTTATTGATGGGAAATGAAATTAAATGAAATAGGTAAAATTATAGGATAGGAGAAGCCCTCAAGAGTTCATCTGTTTTGTTGCTTCTAGGTATGGCTTACTTAAATCGTACCAGCTATAGACTGCTCCTGACTAAGGTCTGGGGTGGTCTTGAGCCACTTGCTGAAATATAAGACTGTTCAGAGGAGGTTTGTTAAATGTAGATTTGATTATATGCAGATCTTAGTGGATATGAATGTTATTTCATCTCAGAAGTTAGAAACATTGACTTTTAGTCTTCTTAAATTTATAATATTTGTTATGTCTCTTTTTATGTGATTTGACCAGGGAATTCTTCCGTGTGTATGTAGAGAAAACGTGTATTCTGTTTTTCTTGGATGGGATGTTTTATCTGAATCTTTTAGAACCATGTATTCTGAAGTATGCTTCAAGTAAAAAATGTTCTTGTTGAAAAAAACACTTCGAGGGTACTCGTTTGAAATAAAGCCTATCAGAGGGAGGTGGGTGGAGGGATGGGTGAAATAGGTGAAGAGGATTAAGAGTACACTTACCATGATAAGCACTGAGTAATGTTGTATAGAATCGTTGAATCACTATCTTGTGCATCTGAGACTAACATAACATTGTATGTTAACTCTACTGGAATTAAAATAAAAAAATTTAATATAAAAAAGAAACATTGACTTTTAGATTTGTTTTTGCTTCTCTCTGATGCATCACAGAAAGCTATAACACAGAAACTATTCTTGAAGAACAACATGGAAAGAAGTAAAAAAATTTCCAAATTATTTCTTAGTCCATCTCTTAAAATATCACAATTCCCTAACCATCCATTCCATTTTCTCCCAGTCTTACCCTATTTAAACTCCGGAGGACAGCCAGGCGGGGTGATATTTTGGGCATCTCACTGTGGGAGTTAACTCAAAATGATTTAGATGGTATTTAATCGCTGGATAAGAAAATATTGTAATTGGTATGTTAAACATTTTTGAAAGTTTGTAATTTTGTCTACTTTTTAATTTGGTGGGCTCCCAGTGAGTGGATTTTTCCAGTTTTCTGAAGAACGTCTGGTTTACATTTTTCACACTGGTAAAATCACATTTTTCGGTAAGCGCATTAGCTTGTTTGCAATTCACTTGAATTGCATTGAACAAACCATCCATAACAGGACTGATTACTTCTTAACTGTGGTTGTAGAAATGACAAATCACCTCACATCTTTAAGATTTTTGCTCTCTGGTGATTGTCTGAAAAGGAAAGATGATGAATATTGGAATTAGAATAATGTGTGGAGGCACGATGGCTGTGAAAAGAACAGAGCTTTAGGGTCAGAATTGGAGAGTTCTAGTTCTAGTTCTGCCATTTGCTTTCTTTGATTTTGACAAGCTCATGTGTCATCTAAATCCTTCCTTCCTAATCTGTAAAATGGAGATAATATTGGTAATTCGAGGATTATTGTTGAGAGCTAAATGTAACAGCATATGTTGAAGCATCTTGAAAAGCATGACATTTTATATAACATTGTAGATATGCAGGAGACTTGAGCTTCTTACTGGCTTACCAAATAGAAGATAGTTAAGAATCCAGACCTGGTCATGAATCCTTAAGGAAGACAGTTGAATGCTACCGCATTCATCAACTAAATGATTGTAGTATCTTACAGTATTTAATTAACCTAGCTGTTCCTCAGTTCCTTCTATAACAGGGATTGCTTACTTCTAAGGATTGTGCAAAGAGGTAGATACTGGTTTTAAAGTATGTTATATTCTGTAAATTTAATACCTCTAAGTTATACTTTTAATGTTTAGAAGTACAAAAAGTTTTAATTTATTACCAGAAAGAAATTTATAATGGGTAATGAAGCGTTCGCAAGCGGCCAGAAAATGGCATGAAATGGTTTGTTACATTTTCCCTTGAGCTGCCTGTCTGCTATGAACTCTCTGATCTTCTCTCCCTTGTCCTCTCAGTTTTTCTTTTTCTTCCCTCTTTCCGGGGTCCCAGTTTGTTGTGATTTCGGCTTCTGATTCTGTGCTTTGTCAAGGCTGAGATGGAGTTGTGGGGGTGATAGATGGGTTGGGACTTCAGGTCTTTTGGTTTCTGATGAAGAAATATGATCTTCCTGTTCCAGTCTCGAGGTGAAACATAGGAAGATTTTTCTCTTGTTGGTACTGTCCACCCCTAATAGCCTAGATTTAAAGTATTACAATTGGAACACTATTTTCTCTTTCTTACTGGGTATCTGTTTGCTAGTAAGTAGCAGAGATTGATCTCTTAACAACTATACACTTTCCTGCTTTTCCACCTTCACTGGTAAGGGGACTGAACTATTAGATTCTTTCAACTTCTAAAAGAGGTGATTTAGGCTGGCGGGCTCCGTAGAGTCAGTGAGGCACGTAATGGTAGATTTTGTTGTGCCTGTTTATTGGTGGGAAGGTGAAGGCACCTAGGAGTTGTATCTACAGCTCTGAGTTCAGTGTTTCAGCCATTATATGCAATTTCCTTCCTGTAAGGGAAATACTGCTTTGTAGAAATTTGTGTGTGAATGTCTCTATAAGCATATTTTTAGCTTCAATGAGTGGTTTGAGTTAGAGTGTGTTTAGAACAGATACTGTGTAATTCCAGAGTCTGCTCCCATGAAATGTGAAGGCCATGACTATAGTGACTGTCTGCATTCTTATGCACTAAAGTACTTGTTTGATCTGAGTATAGCATTTTTTTGTTCTCGACGTTGCCCTTTGTACTAAAGATATTTTTCCTACTAGTTGGGGCTGTACGTCACACTTACAGTAGTTTTCATAATCAAAATATTACTTTCATATTAAGAAACTTAATTTCCTGTTGATTGTTTTTCCAAATTAATTTAATTTTAATCTTTCTTTTCACCTAATCAGTAGTCAAAGTCTAAGAATTCAAATTTATAAGTATCTCTGAAGTCAATGCATGCCCTCTTCCTTAATTGAGGTTCGCTTTGGCTCTCTCCCTTGGACTATTGCTAAATGTTTCTGATGGGTCTCCTAGCACGACACCAAGTATCTTATAAAAAGTCACATTTGTGCATAAAGTGCTTTTATATACCTTTTCTTATTTAATTCTCATACATACTGATGAGGTAGGTTTTATCATTACCTACCTTTGACAATTGGGAAAAAAATAGAAAGGCTAAGAACTTTTCAGAGGTTACACGGTTAGTAAATGGTGGAAGAATTCATATTTCAGAAAATAGATCACTAAAAAATCCATGGGCCCCAAGGTAGAAACAAAATTTTCTGTAAATTGCATTAGTATAATGAATGACTCAGTTTGAAATAAAAGTATGACATCTAGAAAAATACGTTTAAGGATAATTTTTTTATTTTGGAAATGGAGACAACTATTTTAAAAAAAGTTTTCATATTTTTGTTGTTTTATGTGGTAATTAGGTTGAGTAATATAACTAAAAAGAAAAATGCTTGCGTGACTTTTCAAATTCATGCCACTTTATTGAACATCTTCCAGAATTGATTTATAGTTTCTTACATATTTTTTTTCCATACAAGATTTTAAATAATAACTTAGAAAAACACATGATTTTTCTTTCGCCTACCCTTCTTTCCTTTCAAAAATCTATTTGGTAAGCTCTGAAAGCAGTGGGAATAGATACGGAGAAATGAGTGAAAATATTATACAGTCTTAAATCATGCATGGGAAAAAACCTTTTAAAATTCACTGTGATGACCTAAATTTCTATACCCTTTACCAATACCCTTACCTATACCCTATACCCTTCAGCCCATACCCTGTACCATTTTGTAATGTTAACAGAACTGTAGTACAATGATCAAAACTAAGAAATTAACATTGGTGCAGTACTATTACCTAAACTCCACTTTATTCAGATTTCACTAGTTTTTTTTTTTTTTTCCCTAATGTTCAGTTTCGTTTTTGAAATGCATGAATGAATGGGGATGAGGGAGTTTAAGAAAGCAACATTGGTAACAGTGAGAGAGCAAAAATACACGAATGAATATGAAAAGTGACTAATTGGGAAGACTTAATTTTAGAAAGATTTTTAAAAATTATTTATAAATTTATTTATTTATAAGATTTTTATTTATTTATTTGAGAGACAGAGCTCACAAGCAGGGGGAGTGGCAGGCAGAGGGAGAAGCAGGGTCCCTGCTGAGCAAGGAGCCAAATGCGGTGCTCTATCCCAGAGCCCTGGGATCCTAACCCGAGCCAAAGGCAGATGCTTAACCGACTGAGCCACCCAGGCACCCCTGGGTGGCACACTGTTAGTTATTGTTACCAAACAATACCAAACAGTACCAAACTATTGTTACTTTTGAATGAAATGTAACTTCTAGAGTGTCCACCAAATACGTGTTCTTTAGCAGGACTTTGAAAAGGCTTTTAAAAAACTTAATTTCTAATTATTTCTATTTTTTCTGTTTTGTTTCATTATCATCGTTATAATGGTGTTTAAAAAAATGAAACAGTTTTATGGACATATAATTCATGTACCATATAATTCACTCATTTAAGGTGTACAATTCAATGGTTTTATATTCACAATGGTTTTCATATTCACCAAATTGGGCAGCCATCACCACAATCAATTTTAAACATCTTCATCTCTCTTAAAATAAAAACAAAACCCAAACCCCCAGACTCATTAACAGCACTTCCTGTTCCACTTCCTCTCAGCCCCTGGCTCTACTTTTCGTCTCTATGGATTTGCCTATTCTGGATATTTCACGAAAGTAGTATCGTATAACGTGTGGCCTTTTGGGACTGGCTTCTGTCACTTAGCATAAAGTCAGCATGTATCAGTACTTTACTTCTTTTTATTGCCTAACATATCCCATGGTATGGCTGTCCCACACTTTATTGGTTAATGGACATTTGCGTTCCTTCCACTCTTTGGCCATGATGAATAATGCTGCTCTGAAAATTTGTAGGTAAGTTTTTTTGTGAGGACTTATGCTTTCATTCTTTTGGGTATATTTCTGGAAGTAGAATTGCTGGGTCGTATGGTAACTTTATGTTTAACTCTTAAAGGAATTGCCAGATTGTTTCCCACAGTGAGCACAGCATTTCCAATCCCACCAGCAGTGTATAAGAATTTTTATTTTTCCACATCCTTGCTAACACTTGCTATTATCTCTCTTTTTCATGACAACTATTCTAGTATGTGTGATGTGGTATCTCCCTGTGGTTTTGATTTGCATTTCTCTGATGACTAATGATCTTGAGCACCTTTTCATGTTCTTATTGGTTATTTATATGTCTTCTTCGGAGAAATGTGTGTGTATACCCTCTGCTCATTTTTAAATTGGGCTGCCTTTTTGTTGTTGGGTTGTAAGCTCATTGTGGTTTTCATTTGCATTTCCCTGATGGCTAATGATGTTGAGTGTCTTTTCATGTGCTTATTGGCTATTTGTATATCTTTTTTTTGAAAGTGTGTCAACACTCTGCTCATTTTAAAATTGGGTTGTCTTTTTATTGTTGGGTTGTAAGCTCATTGTGGTTTTCATTTGCATTTCTCTGATGGCTAGTGATGTTGAGCGTCTTTTCCTGTGCTTAAAGACCATCTGTGTATCTTCTTTGGAGAAATGTCTATTCAGATCCTTTGCCCATTTAAAAAAATATAGGTTGTTTGCCTTCTTATTATTTGAGTTGTAAATTATTGAGTTTCTTTATAAATTCTAGTTATAAGTTCCTTATCGGATATATGACTTGAAAAAACTTTCAAGTTTTCTATTCATTTTCTTGATGGTTTCCTTTGAAACACATATGTTTTTACTTTTAATGATGTTCCATTTATCTGTTTTTTCCTTTTGTTGCTTTTGGTGTCATAACCAAGAGATCATTGCCAAATTTAAGATCATGAGGGTTTTACTTCTATATTTTCTTCTGCTTTATAGTTTCAGCTCTTAGTTTACATCTATGATCCATTTAAAGTTAATTTTTTTTTAATGTGGTGTAAGGAGGAGTTCTAACTTCATTCTTTTAGATCACCATTTTTTGAAAAGACTATTCTTTCCCCATTGAATGATCTTGGTATGCTTGTCAAAAAAGAATTGAAAGTATACCTGAGAATTTTCCATTGTCTCTCTGTCTTATTCTAATACTCTGCTGCCTTATTTACAGTAGCACTGCAGTAAGTTTTGAAATTGGGAAGTCTGAGTCTTCCAACTTTATTCTTTTTCTATATGGTTTTGGCTATGGTCCCTGGTATTTCCATATGAATTTTAGGATGAGATTTTATTTCTACAAAAAAAGGCACCTAGGATTTTGGTAGGTGAAATTGCATTGAATCTGTAGATCAATTTCGGGAGTATTGTCATATTAACAGTATAGTACTCTGATCCATGACAGTGGATGTCTTTCCATTTATTTAGGTCTTCTTTAATTTCTTTCAGCAATGTTTGATAGTTCTCAAAGTGTAAGTTTCTATTTCTTTTGTTAAATTTAGTATTTTATTCCTTTTGGTGATATTGTAAATGGAATTGTTTTCTTAATATCATTTTTTGTTTATTGTTACTGTGTTGGAAATACAGTTGATTTTTATATATTGCCTTGTATCTTGCAAACTTACTGAACTTATTTATTAGTTCTAAAGTTTTTTTAGTGGATTTCTAAGGATTTACTATATGTAAGATTATGTCATCTGCAAATATGATTTTACTTCTTTCTTTCCAGTCTAGATTCCTATTATTTCTTTTTCTCCCCTCACTGCACTGGCTAAAACCTCCAGTACAATGTTGAATTAAAGTGATGAGAGCAGGCATCCTTCTCTTATTCCTGATATTGGGGGAAAGCATTCAACTTTTCACATTTACTTATGATGTGACCTGTTTTTTTTTCACATATGTCCTTCATGAGATTGAAGAAGTTCACTTCTCTTCCTAGTGTGTTGAGTATTTCATCATTAATGGTGTTGAGTTTTATCAAATGTTTTATCTGCATCTGTCGAGGTGATCATTTTGCCTTTGTCCTTTATTTTAATGATTTGGCCTATTGATTGATTTTCAAATGTTAAATCAACCTTGTTCCCGAGAAAATTGATCCCAGTTACTCATGATGTATAATCCTTTTGTATATTGCCAGATTCAATTTGCTAGTATTTTGTTGAGAATTTGTTTGTGTTCACACTCATAAGAGATATTGGCCTGTATAGTTTTATTTTCTGGTGTGGCTTGACCTCATTCTTTGTGTGGCTTGACCTCAGTATATTACTGGCCTCATAGAAGTTGAGAAGTGTTCTTTCCTCTTTCAGTTTTTGGAAGCATTTATGAAGAATTAATGTTAATTCTTCTTGGTAGATGTATGATTTTACTCATATATGGAATTTAAGAAACAAAACAAAGGAGCAAAGGGGAAAAAAAAAGAGAGAGAAGCAAACCAAGAAGTAGACTCTTAACTATAGAGAACAACTGATAGTTACAGGGGATAAGTGGGTGGGGGAATAGGTTAAATAGGTGATGGGGTTTAAGGACTGCACTTCCTATGATGAACACCTGGTGTTGTATGGAAGCATTGACTCACTATATTATAACCTGAAACTAATATTATACTGTATGATAACTAACTGGAATTTAATTAAAAACTTAAAAAAAAATGCTTGGTAGAATTTTCCAGGGCTTTTAAAATTTTGTTGGAAGCTTTTTTGATTCCAAATTCAGTTTCTCTAATTGTCATATATCTATTCTATTCTACTTATTTGTTAGTTAGATTTATTTTTTACTTTTAAAGTTCAGGTACAGGGGTGCATGGGTGCCTCAGTCAGTTAAGCATCTGCCTTCGGCTCAGGTCATGATCTTCAGGTCCTGGGTTCGAGTCCTGCATCAGGCTCCCTGCTCAGTGGGGAGTCTGCTTTTTTCCTCTGCCACTTCTCCCTGCTCATGCTCTCTCTCTCAAATAAATAAATAATCAATCAATCAATCAACCTTAAAAAAGACAAATTTCAGGCACAGATTTGTCACTTTTATTGATCTTTTCAGGGAGCCAACTTTTTTTTTTTGCTGTTGTTGATATTCTCCATTGGACTAGTATTCTCTATTTCATTATTTCCTGCTCTAATCTGTATTACTTCCTTCTTTTTACTTGCTTTGGGTTTAGTTTGCTTTTCTTTTTCCAATGTCTAAAGGGAGAATGCTAAGGTATTGATTTGAAATATTTCTTCTTTTAAAATATAGGTATGTACAGCTCCAAATTGCTCTCAAATACTGTTTTAGCTCCATCTCATAAATTTTGGTATGTTGTACCTTTATTTTCATTTGTCTTTTTTTTTTTTTTTAAAGATTTTATTTATTTATTTGAGACAGAGAGAGTACAAGCAGGGGGAGTGGCAGGCAGAGGGAGAGAGAGAAGCGGGCTCCCTACTGTGCTTCTCAGAGACCCAGAACCCTGGGATCATGACCTGAGCCGAAGGCAGGTCTACTTTTGTCTACTGATGGATACTTATGTTGCTTCCATATCTTGACTATTATGAATAATGCTGCAATAAATATAGGGGTGTATATATCTTTTTGATTTACTGTTTTTGTTTTTTTTAGGTAAATACCCAGTAGTGGAATTATTGGATCATACGATATTTCCATTTTTACTTTTTGGGGGTATCTTTATATTGTTTTCCACAGTATGAAGTGTACCAATTTACATTCCCACCAACAGCACACAAAGGTTCCTTTCTCCCCATGTCTTTGTTTATACTTGTTATTTCTTGTCTTTTTGATTTTAGCCATTCTGACAGGTGTAAGGTGATATCTTATGGTGGTTTTGATTTGTATTTCCCTGATGATTGGTGATGTTGAGCATTTTTTCATGTGTCTGTTGTCCATCTGTATGTTTTCTATGGAAAAGTCTCTATTGAGGTCCTTTGACCATTTTTAATCAGATTATATCTTTTTTTGGTGGTGAGTTGTGTTAATTCTTTCTATATTTTGGATACGAACTCTTCATTGGATATATCATTTGGAAATATCTTCTCCCATTCATTAGGTTGCCTTTTGGTTTTGTTGGTGGTTTCTTTTACTGTGCAAAAGCTTCTTATTTTGTTGTAGTCCCAATAGTTTATTTATGCTTTTGTTTCCCTTGCCTTAGGAGACATATCTAGAAAAATTTTGCTACAGTTGGTGTTAGAGAAATTACTGCCCATGTTTTCCTAGAATTTTTATGGTTTCAGGGCTCACATTTAGGTCTTTAATCTCTTTTGAGTTTATTTTTGTGTATAGTATTAGAAAGTGGTCCAGTTTCATTCTTTTACGTGTAGCTGTTTAGTTTTCCCAGCCCCATTTATTGAAGAGACTGTCTTTTCCCCATTGTATATTCTTGGCTCCTTTGTAATAGATTAATTGATTGTATAAGTGTGGGTTCATTTCTGGGGTCTTTATTCTGTTCTGTTGATTTATGTGTCTGTTTTTGTGCCAGTACCGTGCTGTTTTGATTACTACAGCTTTTTTTGTTTTTTAAGATTTTATTTATTTGAGAGAGAGCGAGAGAGTGAGAGAGAGAGAGCATGAGCAGGGTGAGGAGCAGAGGGAGAAGCAGACTCCCCGCTGAGCAGGGAGCCCAATGTGGGACTCGATCTTGGGGCTCCGGGGTCACTACCTGAGCTGAAGGCAGACAATTAATGACTGAGCCACCCGGTGCCCTGATTATTACAGGTTTGTAATATAACTTGAAATCTAGAATTGTGATACCACCAGCTTTGTTTTTGTTTCTCAAGATTTCCTTGACTATTTGAGGTCTTTTGTGGCTCCATATAAATTTTAGGATTATTTGTCCTATTTTTGTCAAAAAACACCATTGGTATTTTGATAGGGATTGCATTGAATCTGTAGATTGCTTTGGGTAGTATGCACATTTTAACATTATTGATTCATCTAATCCATGAGTATGAAATATCTTTCCATTTGTTTCATCTTCAGTTTCTTTCATCACTGTTTTATAGTTTTCAGAGTCCAGGCCTTTCATTCTTTAAGTTTATTCCTAGGTATTTTATTCTTTTTGGTGCAATTGCAAATAGTTTTGTGTTCTTAATTTCTCTTTCTACTGTTATTGGTCTATAGAATGCTTCTGATTTCTGGGTATTAATTTTGTATCCTGCAACTTTACTGAATTCATTTGTTACTTCTAGTAGTTTTTTGGTGGAGTCTAGGATTTTCTATGTATAGTATCATGTCGTCTGTGAATAGTGACAGTTTAACTTCTTTACCAATATGGATGCCTCTTATTCATCTTGAGGTATTTCCTAATTTCTTATGTGATTTTCTTTGTTACTCATTGGTGTTTTGGGATTATGTTGTTTACTGTCCACATATTTTTGGGTTTCCACAATATGCCTCTGTTAGTGATTGTAGTTTCATTCAGTTGTTACCTGAGAACATATTTTGTATGAACTCACTACTTTTAAATAAATTTATTTTATTTTGTCTTAGGGACTATGATATTTTCTGTCCTAGAGAATGTTCCATGTGCACCTGAGAAGAATGTGCATTTTGTTGTTGGATGAAGTGTTTTCTGTTTTCTAGATATTAGATATACTTGGTTTATGGTGTTCAAATCTTTCTTTTTTGATTTTCTATCTAATTATTCTATTCACTATTAATATTTGAGTATGAAACCTCCTTCTATTATGCCCGAAGTGTCTGTTTCTCCTTTCAAATCAGTCACTTTTTGCTTTTTGTTTTTTGGCAGCTCTGTTGTTGGGTGCATATATGCTGATAGTTGTTGTATCTTCCTAGTGCAATGACCCCATTTTCTCTTTTTATTTTCTCTAGTGACATTTTTTTTTGTTTTGTTTTAAGATTTATTTTGTCTGATATTAATAGAGCCACTCCAGCCTTCTTATGGCTGTTGTTTGCATGATATATTTTTTTCCCATGCTTTCATTTTTTCAGCCTATTTGTATCTTTGAATCTAAAGTGTGTTAGTAAGCCTGTTTTAGTTGGCATTTCACTAAAATTATTTGGCACAAATTGTCACTTTTAACAGTGATAATGTCTCTAATATATTGATGAGTTAACATTTATTTAATGCTTATACATCTCATACTGTTATTCTGGGTAATGTAATGATGTTTTTGGAATATTAATCAGGAATAATCTCCCCTTTTCAGGAAGTTTACATATAAGATAATGGATTTATTTTCTATTTTATTCCTATTGATCTGAGAAGTAGAGCAGATAAAATATAAGTTTATTAATTTTATAGTGTAGAAATGTGTCGATAAACTTAAATTTGAACTTGTCTCTCATTTTTAACACTATAATCTTAAATCCCAATGACAAATTTAATTTTAAATTTACTGATTCAAGCCACTATAAGTTTTTCCAATCATAATAGGTAGAAAACAGCCAGAAGTTTCCAATTTTCATTCTATATCTTCCTTGAAATTGTGTTGAAAAGCAGAGAAAAAGTTTAGTCATTATATATTCGCATTTACTTGGTTTTAACATAATTTAGCACTCTCATAAGATAATTGACATAGTCCATGTATGGATTGCAGGAAAGGAAAAACTAGCTTCTGAAAATGATTAAATAGCAGCTGGAATTATGAATAAGGAAGTGGTTGAATGACTGTATCAACCAGATGAAATGTAGGCTTTTTTAGGTATTCCGTGTGATGAAAGGGTTAACAATTCAAGGTAGTGCAAAATAGAAACTCTGTAATATAACAATGACTGATAATAATGTTAATGATAGCATTAGCTAATTTTTATAGGATACTTATTGTTTGTCAGGCACTGTTCTAATATCTTTATATATAGGTCAAGGATTGGATTGTCAAATCAGACTGACATAAATTGAAGATGTTAATCAGTATTGAGCTTTACTTGTAATTTTAAGGATTCAAGGAACCAAAAGGCACGGGAAAAGCAGACAGACATCCTGGACATTGAGAGAGGCCCCCAGATTTTTTCTTCCCACAATAAACAAAACTCTCAATCCCAGAGCAGTAGATATGATCTCTAATGAAGTACATGTATTACCTCATACAACAGGGAACATTATAGGCTGTGAAACATTCCATTTTATACTCTAATAATTGCATAGGTGATGTCCGATTCCTTATAAGCCTATAGATTCTAGGTTGTTTTCCACAGTAATTCTAAAACAAGGATATTCTGCTAAAAGTCTTCTATGGTAAGTACTCTTCTTCTTCTTCTTCTTCTTCTTTTTTTTTTTTTTTAAAGCAAATACCATTAGTATATTTGTCAGTAATTAGCGTGCTTCTAAGGAGAATAGACCAGGTCTTCTGCCTTCTTTTTTCCTGGGAGAGCCTCCTACCCAACAAGAAAAAAAAAAAACTCTCTTTCATTTCAAGTAGATTGACTCATTTAAATTCAAATTCAATTATTTATTTTTTTAGGATAAACAAGGTAAAATATATTAAGAAGGAACTTCAGACATTTTTTTTTTTTTAAAGATTTTTAATGATTTATTTGACAGAGAGAGATAGCGAGTGAGCGAGCGAGAGCACAACCAGGAGGAGCAGCAGAGGAAGAGGGAGAAGCAGGCTCCCTGCTGAGCAGGGGGTCCGATGCGGAACTTGATCCCAGGACCCTGGGATCGTGACCCAAGTTGAAGCAGACGCTTAACTGACTGAGCCACCCAGGTGCCCCTAGACATGTTTAAAAATATTTGATTTGATTTGATTTGATTTTGTTTGGTTGGTAGGAGATGGAGTGAGAAATACAATAAATATAAATATATTCTTCCCAGCAGCAGATACACGCTGTGGCAGCTTGTTGTATTCCTTCTGTGTGTTTGCAAGCACATGTCAAATACAATTCTTTCTTCTGTTTGATCTTACAATATTTGAGAAATCATATGATGGTTTCAATTTTCAATTATCTCTGTTTTTCTCACCCCAACCCAGGATGGAGATCCGGTTCGTCCAGGAGTGGCCATGACTGATCTCGCTACTGGCCTCTATGCCTATGGAGCCATTATGGCTGGATTGATACGAAGATATAAAACGGGAAAAGGACTGTTCATTGACTGTAACCTACTGTCATCTCAGGTACCAATCCAAAGAACATTTGAGGTTGTGGTGTAAAGACATATATCTGGGTTATACTCGTTCATATCAAATCCTATGGTCACATGTACAAAAACAAAAAAAGAACAAAACAGAAAAAACCCACTAACAACAGCAGCAAAGCTGTTCTGTTTTGGTATACTTAATTATTGTTAGATTAAAATAAATAGACCATGAAGATTTTGTTGTATGTAGACATTGCTGTTTGAATTAGAATTTTAATCTATTTATACTAAAATGAGTATATTACTGCTTGTGAGACAGGAGTACATTTGGTTTTATTTTATTGTCATATGAGTTCTTTTGACCAGAGTTTCTTGACCTTTTTTGTACTGTGGACCCTTTGAGTAGTCCGGTGAAGTCTATGGACCTTTCTCAGAATTATGTTTTTAGATGCGTAAAATGATATCCTTGGATGGCAAGGGAAGCCAGTTATATTAAAATGCAGTTATTTCAACGTAAAAACCAATTTTGTATTGTAATAACATATATGATTTTTTACTAACACATTAAACCATAAGATCTATTATTGGGCTTAGTAACTATTGCAATTTTGAGGTAATGTTGAGCATAAATGATGTTTTACGATATCTGTAGTAACTATAATATGATATGAAAATAAGTGTAATATTTACTGGTGATCAAACCACAGGTACTACTAATACTCCTGTGGTTTGTTGCCGACATTCATAACTGAAGAAAATGCTAAATTTTAGTCAGAAGTTGGATGGAAATAAAGATACAGTTTTTTTCCGTTCAAGTTAATTAGTTCCCAGAATTCTTTCCACAGACTCCAGGTTAAGAACCCCTGGTTTAGATGGTTATCAGTTATGTTATGCTAAATACTAAACTGGTGGAATAAAAGGGTAAACTAACTCTCAAATTGACATTTTGCCTCCTTTTTATTGGAGCAGACCCAGATGCTGATTCAGAATAGATAATTTTTCAGGCATAGAAAAAAAGAAAATACCGAATTTGTGTAAGGAGATATTTTACCAAGGGAAAAATTACTTTATAGATGGAGACCTCAGTTAGGAATTTCAGATTTAAATGGCATACATGGGAGACTACTAACTTGGAAAACTGCTTTAGAGATTTGTTCTCGTAGACAAAATTAAGGAGTTGTCTAGAGGTAAGAAAAACATCAAAATGGTTGAAAGTAAAATACTATGTATGGGGTTTCAACATTAGCTTTGAGTCACAGTGAGCATTTTAATGGTTATATAAAAGGGTAAAATAATTCTCTCCAAATGAATGAACTGTCTTCTAAATAGAGAAACACAGATGTTAGTTATGGGAAGAAGCTGAAAGCCTTCCCTCCTCTAATTTTATAGCTGTAAGGAATGTGAGGTAGGGTAAGTGACTGGCTACAAGTTACACATTCAATAAGGATGGAAGCCAGGAAGGTTTCATGGGTGTTTGACCTATGCAATCACAGAAGGTCCTAGGCTTTGTTTAAATTCTCTGTTATCACTGCCTTGAGGTTCTTACTTATTTTTGAATGAGAGGCCCTACATTTTTTTTCACTTTGCACTATTACTTGCTAATTATGTGGCTGGTCCTGGATTTGGGACTCTATTTAAGTCTCCTGATCTTTACCTAGACTGCTTTACTTATATGTCAATGATTAATTAGCTTTGGAAGAAATTCTCTTGTAGCGTGTGGTAGAGTTTCATTCTCCTCCAACACCTAACACAATGATTCACGATGTGGAGGTGTGTGGTTTCCTGGGGATGGGAGTGGAGGGGGGTGGTGTCACTGGTAGGGCTGTTTCAAAGTGAGGGTACAGTAAGTACAAACTCATGCATGCATACACACATACATGCATTCCAGTCCTTTTGGGTATGTGTCCGTGTTTGTTGTTCATGTTGTCCCCTGAACCTGTAAGTTCTGTGAATGCAGGAATAATGTTTGTTCCTGCATACAGTGGTATCCTCAAGGCCCAGCCCAGTACTTGTCAAATAGCGGGCTCTCCCAGTCTTTTGAGACCAATAGGAGATCCACTGTTAGCAATGAGTATGTCTCATGGCCCTTAGGTTTGCTAGGAAAGCTTAGGAAAAAGTAGAAAACCATGGAGTTAGGATAAGTACTTGATAAACAGCTAATGATGAGATGATTTGCTTTTAGCAAACCTGGTAGCAGTGATTTAGCCTATTTGCTGTAGCTAATTTAGTCAAAGGTTGCTGAAGTTATTAGTGTGTTTAAGACTCATTAACTACCTTTTTTTAAATTGAGGTAAAACTGACATATAATATTATATTAATTTCAGATGTACAACATAATAATATGATATTTCTATATATTGCAAAGGGATCACCACAATAAATTTGGTTAATATTCATCATGATGCGTAGTTGCGATCTTTTTGTCCCATGATGAGAACTTTTATGATCTACTCTTAGCAACTTTCAAATATGCGGTACAATATTTTTAGCTATAGTCACCATGCTGTACATTACGTCCCTGTGACTTATTTATTTTATAACTGGGAATTTGTACTATTTGACCCCCTTCACCTATTTTACCACAGGATTTCCTTCTTTTTTTTTTATGGCTGAGTAACATTCCATTGTGTGTGTATATATGCACAACATTTTTTATCCATTCATCCATTGATGAACACTTAGATTGTTTCCATATCTTGGCTATTGTCATTACCTTTCAACAATAAAAATCGATTAAGTCTTATTTTAGAGCTCTGGATTTTCAGATCTACTATTTTATATGATCTTCATATTAATCACTTGAAGTTAGGTAGGGTAGGAATTTTTTTAAAGATTTTATTAATTTATTTATTTGAACAAGAACACGAGAGCGAGAGCAGGGTGAAGGGCAGAGGGAGAGGGAGAGGGAAAGAATACCAAGCAGACTCCACACTGAGTGTGAGTTTGGGCTCCATCTCCTGACCCTAAGATCATGACCTAAGCTGAAATCAAGAGTTCGAGGCTCAACTGCCACCCAGGCGGATAAGGCAGGAATTTTTATTCCTATTTTACTTACAAAGAAGCTGAAGCTGGGAGGGGTTGATCTGCTTGAACTGCAGAGTTATAGCAAGAATTCTGGTTTCTGATATTCTGACTGGTTTTCTTTTCCCTACGTCATAAAGACAAAAGCTTTGGCACCAGGGACAGGCAAGATCCAGCTTTCCTATTGTGATGCTCCAGGGGAGAAGGCAAATTTAGTAAGAGGCAGAGGAAGCAAAGGATCACTCAGTAACAAGGGCATACATAACAAGACTGGCCCCCCTGCCCCCACCCTGCATGCCAAGAGTCAGAATAAGACAGTGTGACAAAGTGGACCCTTCTGGAGCATTATTTAATCATGTTTAGATCCAGTTAGTGAAAACTATCATGGATTTTAACCTGATGGACGGGTGTTTCTGTTGAAATATGAGAATTTTGAGAAAGGGAACATTTGGAGTGGGTTTTTTATGAGCTATCATCAACTGAGGACTCACTGTGTCCCAGGCGCTGTGGTAGCTCGGTTGGAGTGGGAGGTGACACATCTGTTCAAGGCTTAGTAGTAGAGGCGGCTGTGTCATACAGGAGAGCTGGAGGTGATGCATAGTTCTCTGTAGGATAGGGTTTCAGGATATAGTTGGGCCAAGAGTATTAAGGGCCTTATATGTCATGCTTAGGAATCTGGATTGTAACCTTTCAAGGCCTCTGTTTTTTTATCTAGCAATTCCATTGGTGGTGGTCTTTTCAACCAAAGACATTGTCTCCTTGGATACATGCTATTGTTGTCATAAGCAGAATAGCGTCTGAGCTGTGAACAGTGCTAAGTTTCTAAGGGCAGTGGTACAGATAATGGTTTATGTTGAAGCCAGTCGGGAGTGCAAGACAGTGGGTGATAAGACCATTTTCATTCTCTTTACCCACTGCTGCCCAAGCTCTGTTCATCTCTTTTTGCCTCTACCCTATTTCTTGACTCTGTGTTACTTCTTTTCTGCTCATCTCATGTGTGCTTCTCGAGCCTTGGACATCTCTTTTTCTCTGTTTGTCTTTTTCCCACCTGTCTTTCTTTACTTCCCTGTTTTCACTCCTACCCCGCGCTGTCTGCCTTTTCCAAGTCCCCTCTTCTCCATCTTTCGTTATGTGGAGCTATTGTTGAAGCAGCTCTGGTTCCAGATCTTAGATCTTTATACTGTACCTTGAAGGAAACTTATAGAATCTTTTAGCAGTTTCCATGGAAGAAAAAGGAAGACCTTTTTTGTAGAAGCCCCAGAAAACAAGACCATATATTTCACTGGGTTAAGTGACCATTCCTGAACCAATTAATGAGGACTAAAAATTATGCTATTTAGCTTAAACTGTTCTAGGTACTAGGGATGGGGTTAACTCTACCCAAACAATATGACTGTAACTGGGGAGATATGATTCCCCAAAGAATGGTGTGGTTATTTTTTGGCCAGAGGCAGGGGAAATATTTGGGGGGCCAATCAACATTATACTAACAGTACTGGGTTGTTTTGAGAATCTAGTGCACAAAAGGTTGTGAAAAAAATCTTTGTAAATTAGAAAGCATTCTGATGACTAGCATTAATTTTATTAGGTTATTGAAAAAATATTTTGTAATGTTAGAAATGTGCTGAGATTAAAAAGGTGGTTATTGACATAATTATTTTATCATAATTATTATAACTTTTCATAATAGAGAAATCTTAACTAACTTTACTTAGTCTTTCAATTTAAGATAATATTATAGATTCTAGATCCAAATACCAAAGCACAGAATGATTAAACTCTGCTTTATGTAAATGCAAAGTGCTATTTCTAGATACTTTTCAAAGTAACATAATAGGAAACTTCACCTTTTAAAAAATGTGTTCATTTTCTTTTTTTATATAAATGTTCACCTGCATTAAACAGATAACATTTGAACTTAATTTCAGCTGCTTGGAAAATGACGGCAATTTCATGCAGTGGGCAAAAAACATACTTTTCTACTCATTTTGATTGCATTACATAGGATGACAAATGAATGATTATAACATTCAGTATCAGTTGCTAAAAATGAAATTTTGTACTCCTTCTCTTAAAAGTGATCTAGTGTACAATTACACAAATTGCACTTGATTTGAATAGTAGCTAATTATTAACTCGGAGTTGATTGCCTCAACCACAACAAAACCATTTCATTGTAGAGACACGACAGTTGCCAGGATGTGGTTTACAAGCGGGCACCAAATTTTTCGTAGTTTCAAGGCTATGAACTTTTAACCCTTGTCATAAAATTCTTTGATTTTTTTTTTTTTAGTCTTAATATGATTTAAAGTTGTCAACTGAAGATTGTCTAACGTCAGCATCTAAACAGTATTCTTTAGATGATATTGGTAAATAACAAGGAAGTGGGTTTGGATGTGGTTCCAATTATTCTCTTGCTCTTATTCTTCTGTTGTGGCTTACAGAAATATCTTTTGGAAGTTTTAATATCCTTCCTGTACTTAATTGCAACCAGGCTCCCCTAATTACTACTACAATAAGTTTTTTTAGCACCAAACTTCCATAATTATTTTCACATATAGATTGTTTTGGCATTTTTGATGTCATTATTCTTTCTCCATGTTCATATTTAGGGTAGATAAAATTTCAGCTGTCATTATCATAGCATACTTCTATGGATAAGTTTCTGAATTTCAAACAAGGTAGTAATCTGAAATTCATCTTTTTGTGTCTTTAGATACCTGTGTTTCTACTTTTTTTTTCTATATCTTTTTTAAAAACAGCTTTAATGTGGTATATTTTTTAAAAAATATTTTTATTTATTTATTTGAGAGAGTGATAGAGCACTAGTGGGATGAGAGGCTGAGGGAGAGGGAGAAGCAGACTCCCCACTGAGCAGGGAGCCTGACATGGGACTTGATCCCAGGACCCTGAGATCGTGACCTGAGCCGAAGGCAGGCGCTTAATCGACTGAGTCACCCAAGCCCCCTAGTGAGGTATGTTTTGAACATCATAACATTCACCCTGTTTAATAATTTTTAGTACAGTTAATGAGTTATACAACCATTACCATAAATCAGGTTTTGAAATAAATACTCATACAGTCACTTTTGGTCTGGGTTGTACCCATGAGGCTAGAAAGGAGCAATTTTAAGTGGGGAAGGATGTAGGGCTGGGTTGACTCAGAATTCAGGTCCCATTATGATTCTGTGGGCCTTAGACGATTTTGCCTTTGTGGGTCCTTTCCTCCATAAAAATACTAAGAATTATAGCTGCATTGGTATAAAGATGAATATAATCCATTATTATGTATTATTATTGTGTTAATTTTTTTCTCATTCTGAAATTAAAATTAAAACATTTTGTGTACCTCTGAAGTATGGTGAGCACTATGCCTAATTGATAAGTCAGCTCTGGGAGAAATCCCTTAAGAACAGTCTGTAAATGTGCCAGATTTGTGAGGAAAGAAATTACACATCCAGGAAGGAAGTGGAGGTTGAAAATTAAGATCGTGCTGAAGGGTGAACAGAGGGTGGGAAGGGAGAGAAGCAGTAGCCTATGACCAAGGAAGTTGACAGCATGGAGCAGGGAGAGGAAGAAAGAGGAGCTAATGTCAGAAAGCGTGAGAAATCAGAGAACTGTGAGTTTGCATTTGAACCTCCCTCTTCCGACAAGCCTGATGCATTCCTGCCCTGAGCGCCTGTGTCAGCCTGATCGTCCTTCGTTACTTGAGGCCAATTTTTAATCCTCGCGCAGTTTCCATTCTTTAACCTGCATTCTCCCTAAGGCATTCCACTGCTTTATTAAAGTGCAGGGGATACAAATAGACACTAACATTTATGATATCAAGATGACTAATTAGGAGGGTAAAGACACACCCAAAAGTGAAAAATCAGATGACTTCCAAAGAAAATTAGAATTTTTGATAAACTATTATTTTATGTTATTATTTTATACTATTGGTTGGATTGAATATAAGTTGCCTGCAACAGAAAACATGGTTTGCTGTTTTTTTTTTTTTTTTTAAAGAAAATTCAGTGAAATGTAAGTGTGTTGGGAGGATACTCTGGTTTTGTAGAACTGAAATCCTTCGTTATAGTCATTGGCATTGCATATTTTTATATGACATGAACCGCAGTGAAGGAAACTAGAGCTTTTAATTTGTAATAATTGGTAATTACTAGTGGGAGAATATCTCAAAGGAGAAAAGAATAAAACAGGACAAATTTCATCGTGATCTAATTTAATTCTCTTATTAGATACTTTAAAATAATTTGGTGCTTTCAAAATGTTCTGAAAAGTAGAAGCATAATTAAGATCAAGATATAAAAGTGTTGAGGAGAAAGATCCATTGGTATTGACAAATATTCACCAAATTTAGATTTTCTCTTCACAGAATCTTGTAGAATAATGAGTTTAATGGACTGTTCCTAAAGATGGGTTTAACAGTATAAGAATCACCTATATTCTCTATTACTAGAGTTAGAACAATTTGTTTTTGTTGCTGAGTTAATTGATCTACCTTCATCCTTGTACTTTCTGGGGTTGGAAAATTTTATGTGGAATAAAATGTTGTAATCATATCCTTCTGTGTTGGCTGATTAATAGTGGCTCTATGCCTGCCATAAGTTATGGACCAACCAATTCCTAGTGGAACATGTCTATTTGGCCCCAACTATTATGCCATCATTGTAGCTAAAAGATAAGTAAACCACTAACATTAAGCATAGTGGCTGAGATTTAATTTCCGGGAAAATCACATTAGTTCTTTACAGAATGTATATGAAGTATAATGGTAAATATTTTTTTTTAGGCTTAGAGTCAGTACATGCCAGCAATATATAATAGGGTCTTGATTAGCTCAAGCACTTGGCAATTTGGATATTGGTTGATTTCATTTTCTAGATGACTGAAGGCTAAAAGGAAACTATTTTGGTTTCAACTATTTTCTTTCTTTCTTTCTTTCTTTCTTTCTTTTTTTTTTTTTTAAAGATTTTATTTATTTGACAGAGACAGAGACAGCCAGCGAGAGAGGGAACACAATCAGGGGGAGTGGGAGAGGAAGAAGTAGGCTCCCAGCAGAGGACCCTGATACGGGGCTCGATCCCAGAATGCAGGGATCATGCCCTGAGCCAAAGGCAGACGCTTAACGACTGAGCCACCCAGGTGGTCCAGTTTCAACTATTTTCATAGAAAATCTTCTAAAATGCTTTAATTTACCTTTCTGTTGTGGTAAATGCCATATACTAAATATATTCTCACCTTTAAAGTTATTATTCACATCTCTTTTTTAACCTATTGATACTCCCTTTAGGCAGTAAGAAGTGAAGTTGAATCTGCACTAACAGAATCTATTTGTCATCCGTCCATCCATCCATCCATCCATCTGTCCATCCCTGTTTCTCATCTGCTATATGCCAGAGCATACAATAAATGATAAGTAAACCAGCAAGCTCCCTGCCGTATTGAATTTACATCATCACTGAAGATGTAGATAAAAAACAAGTAATAAGTAATATATCTGCAGACGGAAATAAACAGTGTAATAAAGATAACAGGGGCATTTCTGTTAGGTAGGGCAAAATTATTCCAGAGAGAGTGGACAATAACTGCAAAGACCTGTTGCAGGACATGACTTGGCATGCTGTAGGAACGGACAGAAGCTTGATGTAACTGACTGAGAGACATCCCTTGAAGTTGACACCGGCACTAAATCTGGCCATTTTTTAAATAATCATCTGAAGAATAAACATGGGTTGTGCCATTTAAATAATAACCCAATAATCTGTAGTTAGGAGGCCCATTAGAAGTTAGGAGTCAGTAACAGAATCTTTTTTTAGTGGGGAAGGAATTTATCGGCAGGGCACTAGGTCAAGCCCATAGGGTAAGAGTTGAGTTCTGGTGCTGTTTTAATGGGATGATAGTAGAAACAACACAGTACTGCAAACAGCTTTAATCTTTTCTGCCACTTGGGCTGATTGGAGACCAGTACTGAGAAGATTGAGACAGGACTGTTGTGGTTATTAACAACAGTGTCTGCCAAGGTGCAACACTGGGAAAATGCTATCAACTTGCTGACCTTGGTGTGGACACTGCATTATGTGGGCTGTTGGTTTTCTCCAAAGTTGAATTATTGAGAATGTCTTCAATAACATAGTAAAACTTGTATAATGTCTACTTTACACTAGACGCTGTTCTAGGCACATTGCATATATGAACTAATTTATTTCCTCAATGGCTCTATTGTTCCCATTTTACTGAGGAGGAAACAGAGGCACAGAATAATACTGTAACTTGACAATGTCACAGCCATTCACTAAGTGGTAGAGCTAGAATCTGAACTCGGTCTGGATCCAGACACTGCTACACTTTTACTCTCAAGTGTATAAGGCCCTCCCGGTATTCATTAATTTATTTATGGACTTAAATATTTAAATGTCCAATGCTAGGAATACAATGTTATGGTGAATAGGGATGTTTGGGAATATGTTTTAGCTATTCCAAAGGGTATACAAAGATAATAAATCTTGACTTGTCTTTTGGGAGAATTATTTTAATAAGTACAGTGATCAGCACTGAGAAATAGAACTTAACATGATTGTGTATTGATCTCATATCTTGCAACCTTGCTGGGCTCATTTTTCTAGTTCTAAGTGTATTTTAGTGGATACTGTGGGATTTTCCATATACATGACTACACATCTGTGAATAGAGATAGTTTTACTTTTTCCTTCTCAAAATGGATGCCTCATATTTCATTTTCTTGCCTAATTTCCCTGGGTAGAAAGAACTCCAGTACAGTGTTGAATAGAAGTGGCAAGAGCAGGCAACCTTTTCTTTTTCTTTATTTCAGGGCAAAGCATTACCAGTATATATGAGGTGAGGTGTGGTGTTTTCATTGATGCTCTTTAACAGGTTGAGGAATTTCCCTTTATTTTTGGCTTGCTGAATGTTTCTTTCTTTCTTTTTTTTTTTAAATCAGGAAAGGTGTTAGATTTTGGCAAATGCTATTTCTGCAACTATTAAGATCATGATTTGGCTTGCATCACTCATCCTGTTAATATGTTATTTGATATTGATTGGTTAACATTGATTTTTGTTAATGAACCAATTTTGCCATCCTGGGAAAAATCTCACTTGGTCATGTTGTCTAATCTTGTATATATGTTGCTGTATTCAGTTTGCTAGTATATTGCTAAGGGTTTTGGGGTCTATTCAAAAGAAGAATTGGTCTGTAATTTTATTCTTCTTGATTTTTTTTTCCTGTTTTTGATATCAGGTATATCTCAAGAATGAGTTGTTCCCTTCTCTCTTAGTTTTTGGAAGAGTTTGTGAAGAATTGGAATTAATTTTTCTTTACTTGTTTGGTAGAATGATCAGAAAAGTGAAAAAAGCCCTGATTTTTAATTTTTTTGGGTAAGTTTTATGAGTACTAATTCAATCTATTTGTTATATATTTATTTAGTTTTTCTGTCATTTAATTAGTTTCAGTAATTTGTGTCTTTGTAGGAGCTTTGCATTTTATTTAGGTTACTTAATTTACTGGCATATGATTGTTCATAGTATTTTCATATAAACCTTTTTATTTCTGTTAGGTGAGTAGAGATGCTCACTCTTTTATTCCTGATTTTAGTAACTTGAGTCTTCTCTCTTTTTTCCCCGCAGTCTCCCTTAAGATTTGTTAATTTTGGTGATCTTTCCAAAAAACTAACTTTAGATTTCATTGGTTTTCTCTATTGGTGTTGTCCATTCTATTTCATTTATTTCTGCTCTTTATTATTTCCTTCTTTTTGCTAATTTTGGGTTTAGTTTGCCCTTCTTTTTTTGGTGTCTTGTGGTGGTATGTTAAGTTATTGATTTGAGGTTTTTTATTTTTAAATATTGGCGGTGTCAACTGTAAATTTCCCTCTAAGAACCGTTTCACCTTCATCTCATAAGTTCTGGTATGTTGTGTTTTCCTTTTTCCATTATCTCAAATTACTTTCTAATTTCCTTTTGTGATTTCTTCTTTGATCCATTGGTTTTTAGGAATTTGTTGTTTAATTTCCACTCATTTGTGAATTTCCCAAATACCCTTCTGTTATTAATTTCTAACTTCATTCCATTGTAGTTGGAGAACAGTCTTTTTTTTTTTTTAAAGATTTTATTGATTTATTTGAGAGAGAGAGAACATGAGCAGTGGGAGGGGCACAGGGAGAAGGACAAGCAGACTCCCTCCTGAGTGTGGAGCCAACTTGGGGCTCCATACCAGGGCCCCAAGATCGTGACCTGAGCCAAAGTCAGATGTGTAACAAACTGAGCCACCCAGGCATCCCTGGAGAACATTCTTTGTGTGAATTTCAGTCTTTGAAAATGTACCAAGGCTTGTTTTTGGCCTAATGAATGGTCTGTCTCAGAGGATGTTCTGGGTGTGCCTGAAAAGAATGTGTGTTCTACTGCTGTTATGGGGTGTTACATAGATGTCTGTTAGGTCTGGTTGGTTTATATGGTAATGTTATGTTTAATATTTTGAGGGCCTGTCATGTTTTCCCCTAAAAAAGCAACATGATTTTAGAGTCTCACCAGCAATTTATGAAATATCTAATTTTTCCGGGTTCTTGCTACCGCTCGCTATTCTTTGTAAGTTTTACTTCAGCTACCGTAAAGTGGTTTTGATTTGCATTTAAACCCTTCCGTTTCTCTGTTGATTTTCCACCTAGTCATTCTATCCATTATTGAAAGTGAGATATTTAAGCCTCCATCTTTTACTGTTGGGTTGTCTCTTTCTTCCTTCAGTTCTCTCAGTTTTTGCTTCAGGTCTTTAGTGCTCTGTTGTTAGGTTCATGTATGTTTATAGTTGTTATGTCTTCCTGATAAATTGACCATTTTATTGTTATAAGATGAATTAATTTGCTTCTAGTAACAAGTTTTTGATCTTAAAGTCTATTTTGTCTGTTTTTTTGCTACCATTTTCATGATGTATTACTCCCCGGGGCTATTATAATAAAGTACCATAGACTGGGTGGCTCCAACATTAGAGATTTATTTTCTCATAATTCTGGAGGGTTGAACTCTGGGGTGAAGGTGTTGTCAGGGTTGATTTCTTCTGAGGGCCATGAGGGAAGGATCTGTTTCAGGCCTTTCTTCTTGGCTTGTGGATGGTCATGTTTACCTGTGTTTTCACATCATCTTTTTTGCACATCTGTGTCTGAATTTTCTCTTTATTTTTGTTTAAGACTTTATTTATTTGAGAGAGAGAGAGAGAGCAAGACAGCACATGAACAGGGGGAGAGGCAGATGGAGAGGGAGAGGCAGACTTCCTCGCTGAGCAGGGAGCCCGATGCGGGACTTGGTCCCAGGATCCTGTGATCGTAATCTGAGCCAAAGGCAGACACTTAACCAACTGAGCCACCCAGGTGCCCCCGAATTTTCTCTTTTATAATAAGACATCAGTCATATTGGATTAGGACACATCCTAATGACCTCATTTTAACATAACTGCCTCTTAGAAGACCCTGTCCAAATATTGTCATATTCTTATTTATTTTTTTAAGATTTTATTTATTTATTTATTTGAGAGAGAGAGAGAGTGCAGGAGACTGCAAGTGGGGGGAGGGACAGGGGAGAGAGGGGGCAGAGAATCTCAGGCAGATTCTGTGATTGAGCCACCCAGGGACCCCTCCAAATATGGTCACATTCTGAGGCACTAGGTTAGGATTTCAATGCATGAATTTTTGAGGAGACACAATTTATCCCATGACACATGGTATATCTTCTTTCATCTTTTTAGTTTGACCTCTTTGTGGTTTTGAATCTAAAGTGTGTCTCTTATAGACAGAATATAATTGGATCCATTTTTGTATGCATTCTTCTAATCTCTGCTTTTTTAATTTGCCATTTGCTATTGACTTTATATATCTTATGTCTTTTTTGTTTCTTTGTTCCTTCATTAGTACTTTTTTTTTTGGTTAAATAGATATATTTTCTAGTATACTATTGTAATTCCCTTAATATATGAAATATATATATATATATTTTTTTTTTCTTTGTTTTTAGTGCTGCTCTAGGAATTACAATTAACATCTGAATCTAAAACAATCTATTTTGGATTAGTATCAACTTAATTTGAATATTATATAAAATCTTTGCTCTAATATAGCTTTCTTTCCTTCCCTCTTCCTTGCTTTTATTGCCATACATATTACATCTTTATACATTGTATGCTCATCAACACAGATTTACCACCATAGGCTCTATTCAGTTTTCTTTTAAATCAGGTAAGAGAAGAAAGATTTATAGACAAAATATATTTGTACTGTCTTTTATGTTTACTTATTTTAGCTAGCTCTACTGGTGCTCTTTATTTCTTTGTGTGGATTTTTGTTACTGTCTAGTGTGTAGGTTTTTTTTTTTTTCTTTTCATTTCTGCTTGTAGGACCCCCTTTGGTATTTCTTGTGGGGCAGGTTTGCTAGCAACAAATTCTTTACTTTTTTTGTTTATCTAGGAATGTCCTAATTACTCCTTTATTTTTGAAAGATAGTTTTGCCAGATACAGAATTTTTGGTTGACATTCTCCCTATCCATAGCACTTTGTGTATGTTACCCTATGGCATCTGTGATTTCTAGTGAGAAATGAGGTAAGAAATCTTGCTGCTTTCAAGATTCTTTCTTTGTTTCCGTCTTTTGACAGTTTGTTTCTGATGTGTCTAGATTTGGATGTCTTTGGATCCTGGTTGGCTTTCATTGAGCTTCTTGGACGTGTAGATTAATGTTTTCCATCAAATTTGGAAAGTTTTTGGCTATTGCTTTTTCAAATACTTATTCTTCCACTGTATTCTTTCCTCTCCTCTGGACTCCACTCTTGTTGTCATTCTTACACTTTACTTTTTCAGACTGCGTTCTTTCAGGTCTTTGTACATAATAATAGTAGCTGATTTAAAGTCTTTGGAAAGTATAACACTGGGACTTCTCAGTGATAGTTTCTATTGAGTGCTTTTTTTTTTTTTAACCTGCGCTTGGCCATACTTTCCCATTTCTTTTCATATCTTATAATTTTGTTGTTGAAACTGGATATTTTAAATAATAGAATGTAGAAACTATGGAGTTTAAATTTCTCCCATTCCTGAGGGTTCATTGTTGTTGCTGTTGTTTGTTTAATGACTTTACCAAATGAATTCTGTAAAGTCTTTATTCTTTGTCTTGTGTAGCCACTGAAGTCTGTGCTCAGTTAGTTTAGTGGCCAGCTGCTGATTAGGCAGAAAATTTCTTTCTTGTTTTTTTTTTTTTTAAAAGAAGTTAGAAGTTTTTTTTTTTTTAATAATTTTTTATTATGTTATGTTAGTCACCATACAGTACATCCTTAGTTTCTGATGTAATGTTCCACGATCCATTATTTGCATATAACACCCAGTGCTCCATGCAATATGTGCCCTCCTTAATACCCATCACCGGCCTATGCCAGTCCCCCACCCCCCTCCCTTCTGAAGCCCTCAGTTTGTTTCCCAGAGTCCATAGTCTCTCATGGTTCATTCCCCCTTCTGTTTACCCCCCCTTCATTCTTCCCTACCTTCTCCTACCGATCTCCCTGCTATTTCTTATGTTCCATAAATGAGTGAAACTGTATGATAATTGTCTTTCTCTGCTTGACTTATTTCACTTAGCATGATCTCCTCCAGTTCCGTCCATGTTGCTGCAAATGTTGGGTAATCGTTCTTTCTGATGGCTGAGTAATATTCCATTGTATATATGGACCACATCTTAATCCGTTTGTCTGTTGAAGGGCATCTCGGCTCCTTCCACAATTTAGCTATTATGGACAATGCTGCTATGAACACTGGGGTGCATATGGCCCTTCTCTTCACTACGTCTGTATCTTTGGGGTAAATACCCAGTAGTGTAATTGCTGGATCATAGGATAGCTCTATTTTTAACTTTTTAAGGGACCTCCACACTGTTTTCCAAAGTGAAGAAGATAGAAGTTTATTGAATATACTGCAAGGGACCTGCAGGCAGGACAGGAAAGGAGAGACTGTTTGCCAGGTGGCAGTGATGGGGGTGATAGTTAAGAGGAGAAGTGAGGAGGTATGGGAACGTGTGGAATTTTCCTTTTTTGGTACCTGTGACCGGTTGTAAGTAACACATTAGTCAGCTAGGGCTTATGGATATTTTGAGGTGGGTCACCTAATGAGCCTGTTTGCTTCCAGCCTGGTGGTCACTGTGGGCCCTTTTACCTTACTCAAGCCTGTTGCCTAAAAGTGGGCTCTACATTCCCCCTGACAATGGCAAATTTTTGGCATTTGGGTGGAGGTCTCATCTTCAGTAGCTGGTTCATGCTGGTTGGGGGTGGGGGCAGCCTGTCCCTACCTAAACTTGTTGATCCATCAAGGGTTCTGTGCAGTTATAGACCAGAGCATGGTATTATATTAATGTACTGGTAGGCGATTTGAATGAAATTCCTTGGTGGCCAGGTCCATGGGATTTAGGGGGAGGGGGTCCTTTGATGGTATGTGCTGGAATCCTTGTTGAATCATCATTTGTATATGGAATTCTTGGATTCACTCCAAACGTGTAGGGATGTATTTTGCCTGTAGATCAATGTGGTGGCTGGATCCGCAGGAACAAACGAAAAAAGGGGGGCCTGTAAGAAGTAAGGCAGCTGAGAGTCAGCCAGCATCAGGAAGGGTCCTATCTGAGTTCAAAATTGTGTGTTTTGGCCCTGGACAAGCTTCTGCTGGCAAGTGCATCACAGTTGGGAATGGAGGCCTCAGGGGGATAGAGTGGGAGAGGAAAGGAAAGGGGTCCTTAGCCTTCACAGGCATGGGCAGTCTGACTTGTTTGTCCTCAGACCTTCAGACCACACTGGGGAGCCGACCTGGCCAGAGATCTTCAGTTGTCTGAGGAGAAGTAGGGTTAGACTGCTGAAGGTAGGCAGAGCATTTCTTAACTGCCTTTAACCAATGTGTCTCTTAGCTTTTGCTCTGTGTGTGTTGGGGTAGAGTTCACAACTCTACCTTAGCCTTCACTTCATGTCTGTGCGGAATCTGAAGGTTGGTTGTTAGTAAAGCCTTAGGCCTTCTCAGGTCTTTCTTGTTCATGCACATGGCCATGCACATGGCCTTGCACATGGCCTTGCACATCGTGTGGCCTTCTAGAATCCCAGAGAATATGTTGGAGCTTTTCAATATTCCCTATGGACATCTCTTTACCCAGCGTTTCTTTTTAAGTTTTTGGGTAGCCTCTTGTTTGTCACCTCAGCTAGCTGTGATATTAAACAATTATTGCTGATTGTTTTTCACAAATGTCCTCAGGATAGGGCTTTTTGTACTGAGTAAGCTCTGAGGCAAGTCAAATTAAAGCAACCCTGAAAATGGGGCTTTTCCAGGGCACTGCCAGACAGGTTGAATAGTGACAGTTTTCTGGTGGTGGGGCTTTTTCATAAGCTTCAAACTCTTTCTGCCTACTTCTGTGGCTTCTCAGTTGCTGTTGTTCTCAGCTACCTGTGAGGCTGTTGATTTTCAAGGTTGCCTCAGAGCTGGTCGAGGTGGAGGGAATTATGGCAAATTAAGACATCATGAAGCTTACTGTTCTTAGTTGAAAGCAGTTATTTTTCTTGAATAATCATTCATCAGTTGTTCCAAGGCTTTGCTTAACTTCCAGGTTCTGAAAAAGTTGATCTTGAGAATTTTTCTAGTGTTTTCATTTTGGAAGTTGTATTGATCAGAGTTCTCTAGAGAAAAAGACCTGTAGTGTATGTGTATATGTGTATAGCTATACACTATACATAGTGTGTATACGCCGTACACACACTATAGCTACATATACATATATATATGGCAATAATGTAATTCAGTTAAAGTCTGAAGGCCCAAGAGCCAGTATCACTAATGTCCAGGGGCAGGAGTAGATGGGTGTTCCAGCTTAAGCAGATTGGATGATGGATTGGATTGGATGTTGCCAGCTTGAATTGGTGAGGTGATCTTCATTTGCTCTTTATTCAAGTGCTGATTTTCTCTGGAAACACCAGAAATAATGTTTTACTAGATATCTGGGCATCCCTTAGTCTGGTCAAGTTGACACATAAAATTAACCATCAAAGAAGTACTGCTTCCCTACATAGGTAATTAAAAATCTTCTAATAGCCACAATAAAAAAAGTAAAAAGAAACCAATGAAATTAATTTTAATTATATATTTCATTTAACAAAATATACCCAAGATATTTTTATTTAACACTGTAAAATTGATACAAAATTAAGAAGGAGATAGTTTACATTTTTTGTTCTGTCCTAAGTCTTTCACATTTGATATGTGCTTTATACTTATAGCACATCTTAATTTGAAATACCCTCATCAAGGGCTCAATGGTCACATGTAGCTAGTGGCTTTTGCAGTGGGCAGAATAGTCTTAGAGCACTGGAGAATGGGTAGATATGTTGAAATTCTAGTATTAGAAATTCTGGTAAAAGAAATCCTTTGCCCACTTGTGTTGAAAGGGAAAAGTAATGTTTAACCGTCTGCTTCATCTGTTACCGTCTATGGTAGACTGAACAATGGCCCTGAAAGATGTCAATGTCCTTATTCCCAGAACCTGTGAATATGTTATCTTCCATGGTAAAAGGAATGTCATGGACGTGATGAAGTTAGGAGTTTGAGATGGGGAGATTATCCTTTGTACTTTCAAATGTCCTTATAAGAGGGAGGGAGGAAGATCAGAGTCAGTAGTGATAGCAGGAAGGTCGAGTGGTGTGAGGAAAGAGGCCACACGCATAAGGAATGCAGATGGCCTCTGGAAGCTCTGAGAGGAAAAGAAACAGATTCTCACCAGAGAGCCTCCAGAAAGAACCAGCCTTGCAGGCCCAGTGACAGTGATTTTTAGACTTCCGACCTCCAGGACCGGAAGATGACAAATTTGTATTATTTTGAGCCCTTACGTTTGGGGCCATCTGTAACGGCAGCAATAGGAAACTAATTCACCACCGTAGCAGGCACAAGTAACTGTGGCAGAAAGTGGCAGAAAGTTTGGTTTTATGTATAAATCTTTGTTGATATTAAAGAACTCATGTTCTGTGCGTGTGAAGGTCCGTATCAATTCTGAGTCAAGCTTCGCATCACCGGTTATAGTACTCATTTTTAGTTTCAGCAGTATTATATTTTAGATGACTTTTCACAAGGGCAGAGGACTTAAAAAACATTGCTGAGAGACAATTGCCAGAAATTTCAGGGTAGCTCTGGAATCTCTTAAATTCCAGGAACACTGTGTCCTTTTGGTGGGATAGTTTGTTTTCAGTTCAATCAATTCTTTGTGAAACTGAACCACACTTACAGGATAGATGATAATAAAAATGCATTCTGAGGTTTTCTCTAAAGGAAGCTGCAAAAACTTAAAGCGTGATGTGAAATCACATAAATCATCGAGTCTTTTCTGAAATGATGACTTCCTTTCCACCAAATAGTTCTATAATTCTTTATATTTTTGATTTTATTGAACTCAAGCCAGGCCACAATAGTAAGATGAGTACATTATCTTTTTGTGTTCGGTTCAATCTGTAGGCCCAGTTTGAGTCTGAAATTTGCACTTCTTTGGGTTGAAATGTGCTTTTTAAATTCTGTGACTGTAGTTTTCCACTGTGTTCGGATATATTGTCTCAAGTTTAATAACGTGTTGTCTTGTAAGCCACTGAGCGAAAACCAAGTGCGTCTGTCAAGTCTTTTTAACCACAGAAAAAAGATTTGACCTGAGAAATCATTTTATTTCTCTGACATTGGTACCGAATCGAATATTTAGTTTGTTTTCATACACATTCTGCTTCAGCATCTTATAAATATCCCCAAACGGTTGCAGATTGATTTGTAACAGTGTGAAAAAAATGTACAATATTTGTCACTTCCTCCATCAGTTATGTAATGAAACTGATTTACAATATTCAGAGCATAAGTTTTCTGTCAATGAAGGCTGGACTTAATAAGTTTCCTTTTTGTTTGGCTCAGACTGTTGAAAAACTCCCCCCCCTTCTTTGTATGTTGTCATATTGGTAATAAGTATTTTTCCATGTTTAAACCATACTTAACATTTTTTCTTAATGGCAGTGTGTTAGGTTTTATTTGTTGCCACCATGACTAATTGGGTATTAAACATTTTTTCTTGTTGTTATTGTTAAAAACTTTAAGTTGAGTGTGCCTAGACACCAAGGAATACTGAATTTGGTCTGTGAGCTATCCCTTCATAACCAGTGCTCACACTTGGCTGCACATTGGGATCACTTGGAAATTTCAGAAAGTGCTGCCTGTCTCCCACCCTCAGAGAGATTCTGGTTTAATTGGTATGGGATATGGCCTGGGCATTGGGATTTTTAAAAGTTCTCCAGGTGATTCTAATGTACAGCAAAGTTTGAGAACTGCTGCTCCACAGACTGATTCCCAAATTTAGGATGTATGCAAATCATGAAGGAACTTTTTTTTTTTTAATTTTTTTTAAAGAGTAGTTTTAGGTTTACAAAAAAGTTGAGAGTAAAGTACAGAGTTGTCTCATATACTTCTTGCTCCTACACTGTTATCAATATCACTTTCCAGAATGGTACAGTTTTTACCAAGGATGAATCTGTACTGATATATCATAATCACCTAAAGTCTGTAGTTTAACTTAGGGCTCATTCTTGGTGTTGTACATTCTGTGGGTTTACATAAAAGTATAATGACATATATCCATCATTATAATATATAGAATATTTCCACTACCCAAAAAATCCCCTTTATTTGCCTACTC
Organism: Ailuropoda melanoleuca; assembly: GCF_002007445.2. Classification (NCBI taxonomy): domain Eukaryota; kingdom Metazoa; phylum Chordata; class Mammalia; order Carnivora; family Ursidae; genus Ailuropoda; species Ailuropoda melanoleuca. The sequence goes on along the minus strand of NC_048218.1, from coordinate 121,296,037 downwards.
ATTCCCTCTCCACCCCTGCAACTGCTGATCATTTTGCTATCTCTCGTTTTGCCTTTTCCAGAGTGTCATATAGTTGGAATCATACAGTAAGTAACCTTTTTAGATTGGCTTCTTAAGGTTTTTTCATGTCTTTTCATGGCTTGGTAGCTCATTTCTTTTTGGTGCTGAATAATATTCCAATCTCTGGCTGTACTGCAACTTTGGTAATTATGAATAACCAAAGTTTTGGCAATTATGAATAAAGCTAAGGTTTGGGAATTATGCATAAAGCTATTATAAACATCCACACACGGGTTTTTGAGTGATGTAAGTTTTTAACATTTTTGGGTAAATAACACTGAGTGTTATTGCTGGATTGTATGGTAAGAGTATATTTAGTTTTGTAAGAAACCACTAAGTTGTCCTTTTTTTTTTTAAAGATTTTATTTATTTATTTTAGAGACTGAGAGTGTGAATGGGGGGAGGGCCAGAGGGAGAGGGAGAGAATCTCAAGCAGACTCAGCACTGATCATGGAGCCCAATGTGAGGCTTGATCTTACGACCCTGAGATCATGACCTGAGCTAAAGCAAGAATCAGACACTTAACCGACTGAGCCACTCAGGCTCCCCAAAGCTGTCTTCCAGAGGGGCTGTACTGTTTTGCATTCCCACCAGCAGTGAATGAGAGTTCTTGTTGTTCTGCATCCTTGCCAGCATTTGGCAATGTCAGTGTTCTAGATTTTGGCCATTCTAATGGCTATGTTTTGGTTCTGGAGAGATTAAAAAACAAACAAACAAAAAACTGAAACAGATTCCTGGGCCTCACACTCAAGCATTCACTTCCAGCGAGTCTGGGGCAGGACTCAGGAGCCTGCATTTTTGTTTTGTTTTGTTTTGTTTTTAAGATTTTATTTATTTATTTGTCAGACGGAGAGAGAGAGCACATAAGCAAGGGGAGCAGCAGGCTGAGGGAGAAGCAGGCTCCCTGCTGAGCAAGGAGCCCGATGCAGGACTCGTTCCCAGGACCCTGGGATCATGACCTGAGCCGAAGGCAGATGCTTAATTGACTGAGCCCCCCAGGGTGCGTCCCAGGAGCCTGCATTTTGAAGCAGCATCCCAGGTGACTGATGCAGTGGACCTGTGTGTTACAATTTTAAAAGAAGGTGTGTCTTAGAGTAAAACCTGCAAGGTATATCTCTTCCATATATCATCTTAATACTCTTAAAATTAAGTGGCATTAAAATTCCCCCAAATAAATTTTTAAAAAAATATTTTATTTATATGAGAGAGAGAGGGACCGAATGCACATAGGAGCAAATGCACGTAGGGGCAGAGGGGGGAGGGAGAGGGAAAGGGAGAGAATCTCAAGCAGACTCCTCGCTGAGTGCAGGGCCCTGAGACAGGGCTTAGTCTCACAACCCTGAGATACTGACCTGAGTGGAAACCCAGAGTCCGATGCTGAACGGACTGAGCCACCCAGGCACCCTGACCCCAAATAATTTCTAATGAAAACACGAGTCATACCTGATGTAACTTTTTTGGCTGGCCTGTGGGTTTAGTTACAGGCATCACTGTACTTCAGATTTTTGCTCTGCAAGCTTCCATGGGACCTTTAGCTAGACAGGGAACTAAAAGAACATAGAGAGGTTTAGAAAGAACCTTAGTTTTCTGACCGTCAGGTAAATTGAACACAACTTTAGGCAATGACAGTGTGGATTAGCTGAAAATCAGTAGGTGACTGGTCAGTGTGACTTACAGTCTCTAGGAGTGTGGGAACTCTTCTTCATTCTGAACCCTTGACTTAAAGGAAAACAGCTGGAAAGAGGGACATTCCAGGGACCACAGACATGAACCTCAAGTCAGACTCCACTTCTCACATACTGGCAACGAGAGTTCACATATTTGTCTTTTTAATCATATTTACACCCATAGACTATGTGTTATCAATGATGGCATTTTAAAAATGAGAGAATTTAAAAATTTGGCTTAGCTTGTAACTGGGAAATATACTCGACCAAATAACTAGATTTGTAAGTAGTTATTTGTTATTTTAAGCAAAAAGCTGAGTTTTAGAAGCGTATGTGAAAATATCAATTGCATAATGATTGAAATGTATAAGGGATATATAGAAAAGAGAGATGAATGTCTTATTAAGGGCTTTTTCCTGATGACTGTAATAGAGTGAGCACAGGACTTTTCCACACTTTCAACAAAAGAAACGTTCAGAAAAAATGTTAAAAATACACAAATGTGTATAACTTAGTAACTGGAACTTTTTTCAAATTCCACTCCTTAGCAATAACTACTATTAAAAATTTGGTGAATATTTCAGGGAAAAAAAGGTTTTATTAAAAGAACTCACTAATGAATTTTTCTTGAATGACTTCCAGGGACATATATAGTTATTTTGTCTTAGGATATAACCAGCTATATAATAGGGTTTTGGATGAAAACTGAACTTTAGAATTCAGTTAAGTCATATCGCAAACATTCCTGGTGGGAGAATTTTTTAAAAATAATTACCTGTCTATTTAAGTCTGTGGATAAACTGCCTTGTTTGATGCTTGCTCAGCTCCTCTCCCTGCACCTCTGTCTCTCTTCCACCTCTGTGTGCTACATCTCCTTCCTTTTGGAGGTCCTCAGTGCAGGTACTGCTGATGGGGTCTCCCCGCAGTTTGCGTTGCTCTTTGGAGTGGGTGTTTCAGCCCTCGGCCCAGACTGGTTCTGAACTCCATTATCCATTAATTGAAAAGTTATATCGAGGGTCACTGCAGTACTCTCTATGGTGACAGTATTGTAACGTGACTGAGTGACAGATGCTATGAATAAATAGTTTGATTTCTTGAGGAAAATGAAGTACTCTGCTGAATTACCAGCAACCTTTCTTACCCCTCAAGTTAATAGTTTGGGTTGTTCTTGTCAAAGTCATGTTGCGTTTAATTAAGAAATGAGTGGGGGGAAACTTAAATGTAAGGGTCATTTGGCAAAAGTTATAGTAAATTAAAAGATAGGTATTACTCGTGTAAGTTTCCTTTTTTGTGTGAAAATTCTGGATTAGTTGTACAAAAAGATTATGGTAACCTGCAGAAGACGATGGACACGTGATTCACCTACCTTATCACTGGATGGCACTGTGGGCTCAGGAACTGCACTAGAAATCCGCTCCCTTTGGTGGTTGAAATCTTGTGCTCCCATCTTTCTGGAGAAGGCTTTTTATATGCATTTCTAATGTTTGTAATTGCACTCGTTACCTGTTGCCAAATACACATTACAATTTATATTGTGTTTATCAGGTAGAACATTTATTTTTTTTATTTTATTTTTTTATTTTTTTAAGATTTTATTTATTTATTCAACAGAGATAGAGATAGCCAGCGAGAGAGGGAACACATAAAAGTCGTTCTTTGCTACTGCCTTTTTTTTTTTTTAAGTTGAGGGAATGTACATGCTACAGTGCCTCAACCAAAATTACACTAAAAACACTGATGATGCATTGCTTCTTGTCGTTATATGCAGGTGAGTCCCGTGGATGCTGGCTGGAGCTTAATCTAGGCAGAGGGCTGAGATCACTTGTTCTAAGTCCAGGAGATACTTCCTTACCAGTTAGCTGCAGCATAAACCTGAGAATTTTGAGTGGAAGCACTCAGGCTCACCTTGAGTTTTTGTAGTGACAGAACTCAGTACATCTGAAACTGATATAACACTGCATGTTAGCTATACTGGAATTAAAATACAAAAACAAAACCAAAAACACTCCATTAATCTTATGGTAACTGAGGCCCAGGCCTTTAGCGGTGTTATCAGTGAAAATCAATAGACTGAAACAAAGCTCGACATAAATTAGTACAGCTAGTAGAAATTACTGAATGTAGGTAACATTCGTGCTCTTTTTGTTATTGTTTTGCCTTGTTTTTGTTTTTGGCAATATCAACAAACTCCTTTTAAGTGTAGCTGGATCATTTCCTGAGCTTTCTTTTCTATTTCCCATACTGGAGAATGTCCCACATATGGGACATGATGTCGAAAATCAGAGGCAGAACGTTTTTCACAGTGATCAATAATAATATTTGGATTCTACCTCAGCTCAAAATTTATATTAAGGGTGATCTGCTGCTTTCCCTCTTTTTTTTTCATCTTGGTCCCTTTCTTTCATGTTACCTCAAAACACGCTTTTGTCCCTTCTTTGCTCTTCCTCTCTGTGCCTCCCACCTCTGCTCTCTTTCTATTTCTTTCCTTTCTTCCTGTTGCTTTACTATCCTTGATTCGTTCCTACAGTAAAATTGAGCTTATTATAATTTTGGGGGCTAGGATAGAATTCCAAATACTTGTTATTTTGGGTCACCTTGAAAAAAAGAAAAGGCCAGTGATCATGCTAAAGTAGATCTGAGGCTGAAAACGAGTTTAGTGGGGAGTACAGGAGAAGAGATTGAATTTTAAAAGTGCTGCATTGAGGTGAGGCTCCTGACAGATGCCCATATTGCCCCTTCCATATGGTGGTGGTGATTATTGCTAGGACAGTATCCAGAAATACAGAACCCATCGGTGGGAACTGTTTCGGGAACTTCCATTGGTCTGTGTTCTTTCCCAGATTTTGTCTTCTGTCTTTGTTCTTGGGACTGTGGTAGTGGTTTCTGGAAAATGCTTTTCTTCTGGTGGGTAGGACTCTGATGCTCATGCCCCAAGGGAAGGCAGGGATAAATGAAAGCATTATTGTCTTTGGCAGCACAGACCTATGTATTAGGGCAGGCGAAGCAACAGTCATCTGTGTGTGAACCCACGTAATGTGACATGAAAGGGAGTTTTCCTGACCACTATCATATCTGATTTCATGTTCAGACATTCTTATCGAGAGTCATTTAATCAGAGGTTTGTCTTGTGTCAGAATTTTCCTGCCCAGGTTTTCAAGATTTATGTCAAATAGCCATTTGTCTGCAGACAAACCGAAAGCCTTCATAGTTTTGTGAAGCAATGATGATCTTTTCCCCCTAGAAATAAAAATTCTGTTTTTCATTTTTTGTTTCTTTAGACAACTAAACAATATTCTTATTTAAAAAATACCTATTTTTGCTAACTGTTTAATTTATGACTTGAAAATCATCACAGTGTTCTTGTTTGCCTAAACAACACTGTGGTTAGAAAAGGGAGAAGAAGGAATCTAAAGATGGTGTTTCAGTTTGTCCAACAGTATTGAATTTAAGCCTGGTCTTTGTTTTTAATTATCAAGCAAGCATAGTGGGTTAGTTTTCTTTTTTTTCTCCTTTGTTATCATCTAAGAGGTTTTTTTTGTTTTGTTTTGTTTTTCATTTGAGAGTTATTTTGAAGACAGTATGACTGTAAACCAGGAGTTGCAAACGTAAATACTAAAATACGCCAGACAGGTAATTAAAATGAGTGAACTGAGCCTGATAAACAATAGGGAGTGGTGGTGGAGATGGGCTAAGGAGGGCGTCGTCACCACTCACTCCAGCATTTGCTGCCATGTGAGATTGTGGTCCCTAGTGTGGCATATGCTTGGAAATGTTCCATTGACTTTCTTCAAGAAAAAAAGAGCTGTGATTTGTAGCATTTGATAGTTCTCATTTGTGTAAATTTTTCCACGTAGCTAATTTCAAGCCTCTACTGGAATTGTTAGTGAACATGTTTGGAGGAGGTATTAACAGTCAACTCTGCAGAGCCAGCATAAACTAGTTCTACCATACCACTGCCCAGTGTAGCCAGATTTCTGATTTTTGAAGTAAGAGGTTTGAATTTTTATATAAAACTTTTCAACTTTGGAAATACTACTACGTAGCCCAAACAAAATACAGTGGTGAACTGAATCATGCTCATGAACTGCCAATTTGCAACCCCTGGCAGTCAATCACTGATAACTTGTCTTAGAAATCTTATTGGAAATCATTTTTTGCTACTTTATAGTCCAACTCCAAATTTAATCAATGGCTTGATTCAATCACACGTTAATTTTTTTAAATTTTTAATCATATTTATTTTGTTATATTAGTCACCATACAGTACATCCCCAGTTCTTGATACAATGTTCCATGATTCATTACTTGGATATAACACCCAGTGCACCATGCAATATGTGCCCTCCTTAATACCATCATCGGCCTATCCCAATCCCCCACTCCCCTCCCCTCTGAAGCCCTCAGTTTGTTTCCCAGAGTCCACAGTCTCGGGTAAACGTTAGTTTTTTAAAAACATTTTAATTCCAGTATAATTAATATACAGTGTTATAATCATTTCAGGGGCAAATGTTGATTTTTCATCAACAGTTCCACTGGTAGTTTTCTGAACCAATAGCGTTTTAATGTGTGTTTAATATTTGTAAAAGTTAAAAAAATTTGCAGTTCAGAAATTTCTTTCATTAATAAAAACAATCAATATACTTGGAATTTCTAAAGCTGACTAACCTGTTTTGCCATCTGTGGAAATTGTTTTTCCTAGATGGATTACTTGTATTCATGAAAGATGGGAAACACCAATCTAATTCCTAGAAATTACTAAATTGTTATATAGTGAAACTCCATGTTAGCTGTTTGGTCTGTATTTGCTTGGATCATATATTTTTTTTAAAGGATAATTTTTCATGATTCTTCCTTTTGCGTATTTTCAAAGTGCTTTTAAAATGTTATCCTGAAATCATACAAACAGAGCTGTGAGAAAGTTGGTTATGTTTTGCAAACTTGAGTCAGGGTTCAGAACTTTGTTGTGAGGAGCTAAGCTGAGACGGAGACTCAGGATCCAGATTTCTTTCTGCCAAACTGCTGAGGATGTCAAAAAGAGTCAGAGACTCTGCCCTCTTCAGAACTGTCTCGCCCTCCAATTGTGGTTAAGGAGTAGGTGGAGGATGTGGCTAAGAGAATGATCATTGTCTGATGAATATGAGAATTGACACAACAAAGCAGAGTGGCTCCTTAAGGGTTCTATCATATTACAGTCTTCTAGCATATAAAAACAGATTTGTGGCTATGTTAGAATGCAGATCATATGTAAATGTCCCAAATTAGGGGCATACGAGAATATGGATATATGATACAGTCTGTCATCAAAGGCTGATTATGTCGGTGTACCTTTGAGGTCTCTTAGAGGTGATGTTGAAAAGTCCAAACACGTCTACAATTTGCAGCTTAGATCTTAAAACCCATCCAGCTTCTGCCACATGGCCTGTTGTGGGTGAGTTCTGTCTGTGATGTAAGTTAGCAAAGCTCTGAAATCAGTTTCCTTGATTTTGATCTCTGGTGAGATGTTAGCAAGAACAGAGATGAGATTGTGTTTGTATAGATCGCGGAGTATTCTTGTTGTTTCTGTTTCCGGGAAGTGACTCTCAAATTAGTAAAGATGGCTGTAATATGGCAGTTATATTTGCCAAAAGCATTTTGTGTGTTGGTGGCAGGAGGAGGCAGGGAAGTGTGAAAAGACTGTGGTTCTCATGCAAAGTCAACTTTGAGACTAGTCCCCTAGGCCTGCTTCCAGTCAGATGGCTGCCCACAAAGTCCTCACTAGACTTTACGTGTTTAACAGGTCTTCTCACTAGATTCTGCGTTCCACAAGGGCAGAGAATTTATCTCTTTCATGACTATGCTTCCAGCACCTAGCGTGCTGCCTGTAACAAAGCAGTCACTCAGTAAATATTTGCTAAATGAAGCAATGAAATGTAAATTCAAGATTAAAGCTTCTGAGGTAAACAGAATTAGTATATAAAATTATAGAATGTGTTTTTTTCTCCTTAGAGTTGTTTTTTTTTTTAAATCACTGAATTGGTTTTGTTAACTAGCATGGCAGTCCTTGGCACCGTGTACCTATATTCATTGCATGAGTTTTTGCTTGAAGTGTAATGACATAACACATATTTTACCTGCTGAATCATTTGGTCACTGACATGATTTCTTGTCCTAATTCACACCGGGCTTTGAGCCTTTCCCTTGAACTCCCGTGAGGACACTTCCAAGAAAAGTCACCACTAAAGAACTTAATCAGGTAGTACGTGCAGGTGAGTCTGTTATTCTGGGAACCGTTCCACAGAAGCTCGGGAGAGCAGTGCCACGTGACATGGCCAGAGAACAATCATCATCTGAATCGCCTTTACATGCTTGGATTTTAATCAGTGAGATGGATCAGATGTAGGCAGAGTGTGTCAATTAATTTCTGTTCTCATGTCAGGGCTGGGTTGATAAGCTGTTGTTATATGCAGGGTTGTTTTATGTAGCTCTGCGACTTAGAGGTTTTAGGAAAATGACTCAATTATAATATCTTTCTCCCATGAACTTGGGGGAAATGCCTGAAATTCCACTAAGAGAGATTCATTCCTTTAGCTCTAAGGCTTTTGTGTCTTCATTAATTTTCTATTTAAGTCTATATACCCTGAAAAAGGTAAGCTCACGAGCAGTCTTCCCTTGACACCATTTTTGGTAATTTGGCTACACATTCCAGCTATTGTTTTCTTTCCCCCTTTCACTGCCAAATTTAATATATTATTTGTATTTGAGTTTTCTGCTTTCTACCCACTTTTCTTAATCCTTTGCGTTATGATACCCACTCCAGTCACTCTCCGACAGATACTGCCTTTGAAGGCTGATTTCTTTTTGTTGAGTCCAAGATTCTCATTGTCCTCCCTCTTGACCTCACTTGGCTATTTGACACACGTTCAACACTATTCCTTCTAACATGCTTCTCCCTTGGCCTCCAGACACCACACCTTTCTGTTATACTTACTACCTTTAGATTCCTTACAGTTCTCTTCTATTTTTTTTTGTTCCCTCCTTGGTTGACTCCAGTGCTGTGCCCTTGTCCTCTGCTTTCCCCTCAGTATCCAGTGTAGTCATTTACTTCGATGGCTTCAGCCTTGTATTAATTCTCTATTGCCACATAGGAAGCTAACACAAGTGTGGCTTGGGATAACAGAGCTATCATCTCATAGTTTCTGTGGGTGAAGAGTCCAGGAAAGGTTGGATCATCTGCTCAGCTCTTAAAAGCCTACAGTCAAGGTGTCTCCTGGTCTGCGGCTCTCACTTGGGTCTCAGAGTCCTCTTCCAAACCCATTCAGGTTGTTGGCAGGATATAGTTCCATGGCTGTAGAGCTCATGCAGGCTGTGTTGTCAAGGCCAGCGGGAGCATGTCTCCCTGAGCTTAACTTTAATTAATTATTTTTTAAGTTTTTACTTAAATTCCAGTTAGTTAACATACAATGTAATATTAATTTCGGTTGTACAATATAGTGATTCAATACTTCCATGCAATGCCCAGTGCTCATCAGGACAGGTGCCCTCCTTAATCCCCATCCCCTATTTCACCCATTCCCCCCACCCTCTCCCCTCTCGTGACTATCAGTCTGTTCTCTGTAGTTAAGAGTCTGTTTCTTGGTTTGCCTCTCTCTTTCTCTCTTTTTTCCCCCTTTGCTCATTTGTTTTGTTTCTTAAATTCCACATATGAGTGAAATTACATGGTATTTGTCTTTCTCTGACTGAGTTACTTCACTTAGTATTACACTCTCTAGCTCCATCCATGTTATTACAAATGGCAAGATTTCATTTTTTTTATGGCTGAATAATATTCCAGTATGTATGTGTGCGCGCATGCACTAGTGTGTGTGTCTCTGTGTGTGTGTACCACATTTTCTTTATCTACTCATCAGTTGATGGAACTTGGGCAGTTTCCATAATTTGACTATTGTAGATAATGCTGCTGTAAACATTGGGGTATGTATATCCCTTCGAATTACTGTTTTTGTGTTCTTTGGGCAAAAACCTAGTAGTCCAATTGCTGGATGGAAACCTCCATACTGTTCTCCAGGTTGGCTGCACCAGTTTGCTTTCCCACCAACAGTGCAAGAGGGTTCTCCTTTCTCCACTTCCTTGCCAGCACCTGTTGTTGCCTATGTTGTTGACGTTCTGACAGGTGTGAGGTGATGTCTTGTAGTTTTGATTTGTATTTCCCTGATTCAGTGATGTTGAGCATCTTTTCATGTGCCTGTTGGCCTCTGTCTTCTTTGGAAAAATGTCTGTTCATGTCTTCTGCCCATTTTTAAAACCGAATTATTTGTCTTTTGGGTGTTGAGTTTGATAAGTTCTTAAATGTTTTGGATCCTAACCCTTTATCGGATACGTCATTTGCAGATATCTTCTCCCATTCCACAGATTGCCTTTTAGCTTTGTTGATTGTTTCCTTTGCTGTGAAGAAGCTTTTTATTTTGATGTAGGTCCAGTAGTTTTTTGTTTGTTTGTTTGTTCCCTTTGAGACATATCTAGAAAGAAGTTGCTATGGCCGTTGTCAAAGAGGTTACAGCCTGTGTTCTCCTCTAGGATTTTTATGGTTTCAGGCCTCACATTTAGGGCTTTAATCCATTTTGAATTTATTTTTGTGTGTGGTGTAAGAAAGTGGTCCACTTTCATTCTTTTGCATGTTGTTTCAGTTTTCCCAGCACCATATGTTGAAGAGACTGTCTCTTTCCCATTGGATATTCTTTCCTGCTTTGTCCAAGATTAATTGACCATATAATTGTGGGTTCATTTCTGGGTTTTTTGTTCTGTTCCATTGATCTGCATGTCTGTTTTTGTGCCAGCACCATACTGTTTTGAACACTAGAGCTTTGTAATGTAAGTTGAAGTCTGGAATTGTGACACCTCCAGCTTTGCTTTTCTTTTTCAAGGTTGTTTTGGCTATATGGGGTCTTTTGTGGTTCCATACAAATTTTAGGATTGTTTATTGTAGCTCTGTGAAAAATGCTGTTGGTATTTTGATAGGAATTGCATTAAATCTGTATATTGCTTTGGGTAGTATATACATTTTAACAATATTTGTTTTTCCAATGTCTTTTCTTTGTGTTGTCTTCAGTTTCTTTCATCAGTGTTTTATGGTTCTTAGAGTACAGGTCTTTCATGTCTTTGGTTAGATTTATTCCTAGGTATCTTATAGTTTTTGGTGAAATTGTAGATGAGATTGATTCCTTAATTTCTCTTTCTTTTTTTTTTTAAAGATTATATTTATTTATTTGAGAGAGAGAGTGAGTGAGAGTGAGAGAGTATGAGCAGGGGGAAGGGGCAAAGAGAGAGGGAGAAGCAGACTCCCCGCTGAGCAGGCAGCCGGACGCAGGGCTCCATCCTAGGACTCTGGGATCATGACCTGAGGCGAAGGCAGACGCTTAACCGACTGAGCCACCCAGGAGCCCCTTAATTTCTCTTTCTGATGCTTCATTATTGGTGTATAGAAATGCAACAGATTTCTGTACATTGATTTTGTATCCTGTGACTACTGAATTCATGTATTAGTTCTAGCAATTTTTTGGTTGAGCTTCACCTTATTTTAAAACTTTCTCTGACTAGATCAGGCCCACTCAACACAATTTTCCTTTTTTATTAACTGATGGTCACTTCATTATTATTCTAATCATGGAAGTGACATCCCATCAGAAGAGGATAGGAGTTCTGGTGGCTGTCTTAGAATCATGCCACCGAACATCTGTGGCTTCCTTTCACCATCCTCCAGGCTCCGGCAGCTGGATATATAACCAGCCATGGGTATCTCCACTTGGACATGCCAACCACACCTTTAAGTCACTATATTCCCCTCCCAAACCCCCCAACAAACAAAAACCCCAGCCTGTTTCTTCACCAGGAAAGCCATTTCTGTAAGTAAATTCACATTCCTTTTAGGGTCCAGGCTGAAACCATTGGGGCTTCTTTGTATCTTCTTTTCTATTCCCTGTAGTCTATTCCCAAACCTTGCAATTCCTTCTTTCAGATGTCTCTCAGGCTTGCCATTTCTTTTGTTCTCACAGCATCCACACCTTAGACCCATGCAAGCCTGTCTGTCTACTTGCAAGGAACGTTACACAGTCTGAAGCATGCCTGTTGTGTACTGTATTCTGTGCCTGTGTAGGCTTGTGCTCGCCTCCCCTTTTTAGGTGGATAATACATTATTGAATAGTGTTGAATAGATAGTGACACAATTTTGGTGAAGATCACCAGGACAGAAAGGCACAGGTAATCAGAACTAGAGGAGAATTGTGGCAAATAGAGAATCGGAGAAGTTACCCTGGACTAGCACAGCTAAACAGAGTATCTGAAGCTCTTCTTAAAATGAACCACAACTTTCTGTAGAAGAACCAGCATCTTGGGCTCTATGGAACATTAAAAAAGTTTTTTTTTTTTTTAAGATTTCACTTATTTATTAGAGAGAGAGCACGCATGCACAGAAGGGGGATTGGGGCAGAAGGAGAGGGAGAAGCAGACACCCTGCTGAACAGAGAGCTGATGCAGGGACTTGATCCCAGGACCCTGGGATCATGACCCGAGCCAAAGGCAGATGGTTAACCAGTTGCGCCAGCCAGGGTCCCCGGGCTTTATGGAACATTGAAGGAGATCAACCAGGTCAGTGGGAGTCAGCCATTAGTCAACTTCTTAGCCTCTGAATTCCCTCCTAGGACCTCTTGGTACCCCTATTACAGAATCACCCCACCCCCACTCCCAGGCTAATTCTGACTTAAGGGAAGGGTTATAATTCTGTCTCTCCACCCATTCATAAGTTGTGAGCATCATCATATACTCACTTTTAGCCCAGCGAGGTCTTGGCTCCTGAAGATTCCCTTTTTCTCCCTGGGCCCACTTCTTGTTTTCCTTACCCTGAAGGTGAGGCCTTGGGCCCTGACATGGCTCTTTAACTGAGCCTCTCTGCTTATCCATTTAGTACATGGTAAAAGAATGAATGGATTTATTCTGTGTGACTCCAGTGGGCAGAGCCAGGGTTTAGAGGGACAAAGAGGCAAATCTCAACCTATTCTTTGCGTTCTATGAAGATACCATCTACTCTTCTGCTTTCCTGTGGGGATTGCATCCAAATTTTCTCTTTTTCATTTGAAATATTTCTTCATCAGGGGTGCTTGGGTGGTGTAGTTTAAGCATCTGACTCTTGATTTTGGCTCAGGTCGTGATCTCAGGGTTGTGAGATTGAGCCCTGTGTTGGGCTCTGCGCTCAGCGTAGAGTCTGCTTAAGACTCTCTCCTGCTCCCTCTGCCTCTCCACCCCGCACCCCCCAAATCAATCAATCAATCTTAAGAAAAAAGAGTCTTCTCCAAAATTAGAGGAAAACTGTGTCATTCATTCATTTTCATGAGTTTAATAATTACTGAGGGCCTGCAGTATCTCTCAGGTAGTGTTCCTGCTGTTGGGGAGAGCAGCAGACAGATCACACAAGTCCTTTCCCTCATGAAGCCTCCATCCTAATGGACAGAGAGCTAGAAGAGGAAATGACTGCTGCTGAGCCATTATTTAGGGAAGACATCACTGAGAGATGACATTTTAAACCATAACCCCTTCACTCATGTTTCCTTTCTTATCCTTGTTAATCTTCCTTAAGACTCCACACCTTCAATGATCCCTTGTGCTTGCCTAATTAAATGCACTTCAGGTGTTTTTTTATCTTCAAAAATAAAACCTTTATCTTCCTGCTCAACCTGTGTGAGCTGCTGTCCACTCTCTCTCCTTCCCTTCTCTTCTTCTTTACACAAGCCTCAAAAGTACTCTTGAGGCTCCTGTATTCTTTTCATTCATTCTTTAGCCGCCTTTAATCTTGCTTTTGTTCTTACAGCTTTCCTGATATTGCATCGTAATGATCACTTATGATCTCCTGTTCATCCAGTCTAATGCCTTATTTCAGTTTTTATTTTTCATTCATTCATTCATTCATTCATTCATTCATTCATTCAAAAAGAACCAATACTTTTCCGTCTCTGCCGTGACTTAGCCTCCATTATTTCTTTTATGTGAAAGGCCCTTTTCCTTGTTTTTACATGATTACATTCTCTTTATCAAAGGGTCAGCTCAAATGTCATTTTTTATCTCTACTTGATTTTTTTTTAAAGTCTCTTGTGGGGCTGATTATTTCTATTTTGGATTATAGATTTTAACTTTTTTGAGAGAGAAAACTCTATTTTATTGATTTTGGGATCTCTGACTGTACCTGATAGAGTGCTCTGCATGTAATAAGGGCTTATTAAATATCTGTGCTAAACGCATGAAGGAAGCAGTAAACAAAAGCGACTTTCATTTCTCATAACTTCTTTTTAAAACTAGTGTTGCAGGACAATGTATTACTTTATTCTAAAAACAGAAATTAAAAAAATATTTGAGTATAGTTGACATACAACGTTACATTAATTTCAGGTATACAGCATAGTGATTCAACTTCTCTATACTTATGCTGTGCTCAACACAAGTGTAGCTGCCATCTGTCACCATACAGTTCTGTTAAAATATCATTGACTATATTCCCTATGCTGTGCCTTCTATTCCTGTGACTTACTCATTCTGTAACTGGAAGTCTCTGTCTCCTACTCCTCTTCACCCATTTTGACCACCCCCTATTACTCCTTCCCTCTGGCGATCATCAGTTTGTTCTCTATAGGTCTGATTCTGCTTTTTGTTTGTTTATTCATTTGTTTTTAAAAACACATATTTTAAAGATTTATTTATTTATTTGAGAGAGAAACAGAGGAGTAGGTGTTGGGTGGGGGAGAAAGAGGGGTAGAGGGAGAAAGAATCTTCAGCAGACTCCCTGCTGAGTGCAGAGCCCAACATGGGGCTTGATCCCAGGACCCTGAGATCATGACCTGAGCGAAACCAAGAGTCGGATACTTAACTGATTGAGCCACACAGGCGCCCCAAATACAAATATTTTAAAGAATGAAGTTATTTAAAATGTAAAACCATATTTGAAGAGAACATTTGAAACTGAAGACATCACAGGACTAAATAAGTAAACCATGTCATTAAATGTTACTTTTCTATATTTCCACTTACTCATCACATTTTTTCCTTTTAGTTATTTATAACCACTTTTTGAGTGAAATGATTGACTGGGTCAGTGGTTAATGGTAAGAAATATGTTTGATGTGTTATCCTAAACATGCTTTTGAAATTCTGTCTCTCTGTGTTGTCTGGTCTTACCTTCTGGCATTTGATATCCAGTTTCCTCATGTCTGATTTTGATTCAGCTGAATTGGCAAAATTATTCTGAATATAATGCAAATATTTTTTCTTTTGAGTTCAGTACATAAACATCAATATGATTTGACTACCATTAGTCATAGTTCAGAGAAGTGTGAAATGTGTATGTTTCTTTCATTAAAAAATTGCCATGAAGAGAAGGATTTGATATTATGTTCTTCCTTTGCTAAACAAATAAAAGTAGAGATTTTAAAACTATGTAACAGCTCTACTGGTTTTTTTCAATGTTTACCAGTAAAATGTTTATAGGTTGAAGTTTTGGAATAGAAGCTAAGACATAATTGCAGCGAAGCAGAAATCTTTGAATCTCAAGTATTATGTAATAATTAAGGTCAAACTTACCTGTAGAGGTTTACCTAATAAAAAAGGAGGTTTAATGACAGATTTTTCTTTACCAAGGTAGGACAATCCCGTAAAACTTTCCCAGGATCGTGGCCATTCAGAAATTTTGAGTCTGATTCTGTATGAAATGTAGTATGAATGCCAGAATCTAGGCTAGCTGAATTCAGGTCCTGGATTGTCCATTTACTAGGTACACATCCTTGGGCAGATTCTAAACTGTTCTGTGCCTCAGTTTTCTCATTTGTAAAATGGGTTCATCATAGCACATCCCTCATACAGTTGTCATGTGGAAGAAATGAGGTAATTCACATAAAATGCTTAGAACAGTACACAGTATGTGCTTAATAAGCATTAGCTTTTATCATCAGCTTTGAAGCTTGAAATGGTAAATGTAGTATGAATAGGTAGAATTCTTATTCTTTTTTTAACATGGGACAGCCAAAATACATTCTCTACTCCTGAATGTTTTTCTTCCTCAGTGCTAATGATGCTGAAGGACTCGTTTACCTTAAGCTGTGAGGGAAGGAGTGTGGTGGATTAAATTGCATAGGAAGTTTTGACATGTAAAGTAATGGTGTTAGGATGAAAAGGATGTCAGATCTTAACAGTTCTTTCTGATGGGAGGATAAGTCTTAAAAGGTGTATTCTGTATGAATGCTGGCCCCTTCATTTCTTTTTTTATTGTATTTTCCCCAGAAGATGTTTTATAATTAGTGAATGAGTGAAGTTGAGCAGAAGAACGGGAGGAGAATTATTGATTCAGTTAGTGATGTGCTTTCTAAGCAGATGTGGAGGACAACTGAGTGATTGTGTAGGGATCCCAGTCCACTTGAGTGATCTGGGGGCCTGTGCAGGGAATATAGACTGTGAAGCCAAGGATATGATGAAGGATGCAGAACGTGAAACCAAGCATAATGAGGGTGAGAGAGTGGGAGCCGAGGGGCTGTGAAGAGAGAGAGAGAGAGAGGTGAGTGGTGTAGGGATGGATTGGAGAGTAGAGTGACCTGTATGTAAGTCATAGTTCTGCCGTTCAGCAACTTGCTGTTTGATCTAGGTGAGACACTGAATCTCCGTAGCCTTAGTTTTCCCATGTGTAAAATAAAGGTTCTTTTTTTAATTTTTATTTTTATTAAAAAAATTTTTTTATTAATGTTTTGTTATATTTTCTGACTGGTTATTTGGGTTGTTAAGTAATGTATTGTTTCTTGTACATTTCTTTTTTTTTTTTTTAATGTTTTTCCATCGTATTATGTTAGTCACCCATACAGTACATCCCCGGTTTCCGATGCAAAGTTCGATGATTCATTAATTGTGTATAACACCCAGTGCACCATGCAATACGTGCCCTCCTTACTACCCATCACCAGTCTATCCCATTCCCCCACCCCCCTCCTCTCTGAGGCCCTCAGTTTGTTTATCATAGTCCATAGTCGCTCATGTTTCATTCCCCCTACTGATTACCCCTCCCTTCTTTATCCCTTTCTTCCCCTACCGATCTTCCTAGTTCTTATGTTCCATAGATGAGAGAAATCATATGATAATTGTCTTTCTCTGCTTGACTTATTTCACTTAGCATTATCTCCTCCAGTGCCGTCCATGTTGCAGCAAATGTTGAGAATTCGTTCTTTCTGATAGCTGAGTAATATTCCATTGTATATATGGACCACAACTTTTTTTTTTCTGTTTTTTTGTGGTACTTGGATTGCTTCCCATTTCTTTTTTTTTTTATGATCTTTTTTTATTATTTTATGTTAGTCACCGTACAGTACATCCCCGGATTCCGATGCAAAGTTCGATGCTTCATTAGTTGCGTATGATACCCAGTGCACCATGCAATACGTGCCCTCCTTACTACCCATCACCAGCCTATCCCATTCCCCCACCCCCTCCCCTCTGAAGTCCTCAGTTTGTTTCTCATAGTCCATAGTCTCTCATGTTTCATTCCCCCTTCTGATTACCCCCCCTTTCTTTATCCCTTTCTTCCCCTACCGATCCTCCTAGTTCTTATGTTCCATAGATGAGAGAAATCATATGATAATTGTCTTTCTCTGCTTGACTTATTTCACTTAGCATTATCTCCTCCAGTGCCGTCCATGTTGCAGCAAATGTTGAGAATTCGTTCTTTCTGATAGCTGAGTAATATTCCATTGTATATATGGACCACAGCTTCTTAATCCAGTCATCTGTTGAAGGGCATCTCGGCTCCTTCCATGATTTGGCTATTGTGGACAATGCAGCTATGAACATTGGGGTGCATATGGCCCTTCTCTTTACTACGTCTGTATCTTTGGGGTAAACACCCAGTAGTGCAATGGCTGGGTCATAGGGTAGTTCAATTTTTAACTTTTTAAGGGACCTCCACACTGTTTTCCAGAGTGGCTGTACCAACTTGCATTCCCACCAACAATGTAGGAGGGATCCCCTTTCTCCACATCCTCTCCAACAATTGTTGTTTCTTGCCTTGTCTATCTTTGCCATTCTAACTGGCGTAAGGTGGTATCTCAGTGTGGTTTTGATTTGAATTTCCCTGATGGCTAATGATTTTGAACATTTTTTCATGTGTCTGTTAGCCATTTGTATGTCTTCATTGGAAAAGTGTCTGTTCATATCTTCTGCCCATTTTATGATTTGTTTATTTGTTTCTCGTGTATTGAGTTTGAGAAGTTCTTTGTAGATCTTGGATACCAGTCCTTTATCTGTGGTGTCCTTTGCAAATATATTCTCCCATTCCGTGGGCTGTCTCTTAGTTTTTTTGACTGTTTCCTTGGCTGTGCAGAAGCTCTTTATCCTGATAAAGTCCCATAAGTTCATTTTATCTTTTATTTCTCTTGCCTTTGGAGATGTGTCGTGAAAAAGGTTGCTCTGGCCGATGTCATAGAAGTTGTTGCCTATGTTCTCCTCTAGAATTTTGATGGATTCCTGTCTCACATTGAGGTCTTTCATCCATTTGGAGTTTATTTTTGTGTATGGTGTGAGAGAGTGGTCAAGTTTCATTCTTTTGCATGTAGCTGTCCAATTTTCCCAGCACCATTTATTGAAGAGACTGTCTTTTTTCCACCGGATGTTTTTTCCTGCTTTATCAAAGATTAGTTGCCCAAAGAGCCGAGGGTCCATTTCTGGGTTCTCTATTCTGTTCCATTGGTCGATGTGTCTGTTTTTGTGCCAGTACCATGCTGTCTTTGTGATCACAGCTTTGTAGTACAGCTCGAAATCCGGCATTGTGATGCCCCCAGCTTTGTTTTTCCTTTTCAACAGTTCCTTGGAGATTCGGGGCCTTTTCTGGTTCCATACAAATTTAAGGACTATTTGTTCCAGTTCTTTGAAAAATGTCCTCGGTATTTTGATCGGGATAGCATTGAAAGTGTAGATTGCTCTGGGTAGTATGGACATTTTAACTATGTTAATTCTTCCAATCCATGAGCATGGAATATTTTTCCATCTTTTTATGTCTTCCTCAATATCTTTCAAAAGTGATCTATAGTTTCTAGGATATAGGTCCTTTACGTCTCTGGTTAAGTTAATTCCAAGGTAACGTATGGTTTTCGGTGCTATTGTAAATGGGATGGATTCCCTAATTTCTCTTTCTTCAGTCTCATTATTCCTATATGGAAATGCAACTGATTTCTGGGCGTTGATTTTGTATCCTGCCACCTTACTGAATTGTTCTATAACTTCTAATAGTTTGGGAGTGGATTCCTTTGGGTTTTCCATATAGAGTATCATGTCATCTGCAAAGAGAGACAGTTTGACTTCTTCTTTGCCGATTTGGATAACTTTGATCCCTTTTTGTCTTCTGATTGCAGTTGCAAGGACTTCTAGTACTATGTTGAATAATAGCGGCGAGAGTGGACATCCTTGTAGTGTTCCTGATCTTAAGGGAAAGGCTTCCAGCTTTTCCCCATTGAGAATAATATTTGCAGTAGGCTTTCCATAGATGGCTTTTATGAGATTGAGAAATGTACCCTCTATTCCTATACTCTGAAGGGTTTTAATCAGGAAAGGATGCTGTATTTTGTCAAATGCTTTTTCTGCATCGAGAGGATCATATGGTTCCTGAGTCTTTTCTTGTTGATATGATGTATCACGCTGATTGATTTGTGAATGTTGAACCATGCTTGCATCCCAGGTATGAATCCCACTTGATCATGATGGATAATCCTNTATAACAGCCAGCTGATCCAGTTCTTACAATCAGTGGCTTCCCATCGCACTTCAAATCATATCCCAGATCCTTACCCAGGCCTGCAGAACCTACATGCTCTGGCACTTGCATACTTCCTTACCCTCTCTGGTACTCCTCTTCTACTTACCATGTTTCAGTGACAGTGACCTTCTTTCTGTTCTGAACTATGGTAAATTTTTACCACGATAAAGTCTCTTCATTGACGTTGTTGCCTAGAAACATTGCCCTAGATTTTTCACATGCTTTCTATAGGTCTCGGGTTAAGTTTAATTTCTCCCAAGAGGCTTTTACTAACCTGCTAGTCTAGAAAAGCCCTCTTATCATTTCTTAATATTTTCCTGTTTGTTTATGCCTGAATGTACCTTACCCTGGAGTGTAAGCTTCGTGAGAGTGCAACCATGTCTGTCTTGTTCATGGCTATATCCCCTGTGCCTTGAACAGTTCCTGGCACATGGTAGGTGTGATATCAAGATTTTTGAATGAATGAGTGAATGAGTGAATGAATGAGTTGCTGGTTAACACTAAAATAAATATTTATAATATAATATATATTAATATAATATAAATAAAATAAGCATTCCCTTTGTTTACCATATGACTCCTCTTCTTTTTATGCTTTCCTATAAGACTGGAACAAGACATTTACAGATGAGCCTGGGGGCACCTGAGTGGCTCAGTCGGTTGGGCCTCTGACTCTTCGTTTCAGCTCAGGTCATGATCTCAGGGTTGTGAGATCGAGCCTTGCATCCAGCTCCATGCTTAGCAAGGAGTCTGCTTGAGATTCTCTCCTTTCTTCCCCCTCTCTCTCAAATAAATAAATCTTAAAAAAAAAATAAAGTTGAGCCTAGAGCTTTTTGTAGTGCCACAAAAAAAGGAAGTGCTAAAAAGAAAAAAGCTTCATAGTGATGGGGGTGTATGTCAGAGGGACAAAGGAAAAATTGTGAAAGAGCTTCCAGTGGCCCAAATGGAATGATTTGAGTAACAAAATAAAGTAGTATTGGATTATAACCCAAAGTGTAAAATAAATACCCATGACTCTGTGCTCATACAAATAAGTGATTGAATAAATAAATAGGGGAAAGAGACAAAGTTCCAGTACAGAGTTCTAATAATTTGTGGGGACAGTTCATTCTCAAGAAGGAGGAGCATAACTCCACACCCCTTTGGTGTGGGCTGTGCTTGGTGACTTCCTTCCAAAGACTACAGTGTGGAAAGGGGGAGAAGAAAAAAGAGTGATTTTTCTGTGGAGATACCTGATAACCATCACCTCAGGCAGGTGATCAAGGTCAACACCAACAGTAATAAGTGCTATCCATAGTTTGTACCTTTGATATAATGTGATGAAAATGGCCATTTACTTTTGTGGGCTTTCATCCAAAAATCCAAACCCCCATAAATCCAAACCCATAATTTTCTAATTATGAGCAAAACATACAAAAAAATCCCCATTGAGGAACATTCTCCAGAAATATCTTATCTGTACTCCTCAAAACTGTTGAAGTCATCAGAGGGAAAGAATGTATGATAAACTGTTACAGTCAAGAGTAGCTTGAGGAGGCAAGAACTAAATAGGGTGTGATAGGTACTCTGAGTGGGATCTGGGAACTGGAAAGAACATTAAAAACTAAGGAAATCTGAACATACGGGTTTTAATAATAATGCATCAGTGTTGGCTCTTTAATTGTAAAATATGGATCACACTGAGGTAAGATGTTAGTAGTAGGGGAATTGGGATGAATAAGTCATGGGGATGAAAGGCACAGTAGGGAATAGAGTCGGTCGTGCTGTAACAGCATTGTATTGTGGCAGATGGCAGCCACACTTGTGGTGAGCACAGCATAAGTATAGAGAAGTTGAATCACCATGTGGTACACCTGAAACAAATGTAACATTGTGTCAACTAAAATTTCAAAAATAAATAAAAAATACAATCAAGCAGAGAAAAAAAGAAAAGTAATAGGGGAATTGGGTGTGGAGTATATGGGAACTCTTTACCATCTTGGTAAGTTTTCTGTAAATCTACACCTGTTCTAAAATAACAAGTTGAAAAAAATTGTAAATGTTTCCCCACATGGTGCTCTATTCTTCTGTTGTATCATTTGGAATGCCTGCTTTGTCTGCTATTATATATGGATATCGTAGTTTAACTTACCCCCGTTTTGGGGTATATTGGCGCTGGTAGTTTGTACTTGCATCATTAGCCATACCTATGATTAGAGGAAGGGCTGTTTTTGACATGGAGACTTATCTTCTTTTGCTTTATCTTATTTCTGATTTCTTCTCTAATTTTCTCTCTCTATTTTCCCTTAGGGAATGACTTTAAATACTTTCTATATGCTGATGACTCCAGCCCAAATGATTGTCTCACAGGCATCTCCAATTCAACATATGCAAAGGTGGATTCTTATTTTCTTTCCCTTCACCTTGTTCCTCTGTCTGACTCCCTTTTTTTCTGTTGATGCCTTCAGAGCTCACCCAGATATTCAGGCAGAAACCTGGGAATTAAGTGTAGCTCCTTCTTCTCCCTCACCATCTTATCTGCCGTCCTCCTCCCATACAGTCTTTCTTTCACATGTTCTGCCCATTCTGTCCCTAACATATATCTTAAACCCACTAATTTTTCTATTTCTACTGCCACCACCCTAGTCTGAGCTATCATCAACTTATGCCTGGACTGTCACAGTCTGCATAACTGGTCCCTTTTCTCTCTTGTCTCTGTTCAGTCCGTTCTTTGGATTTAATTGCAAGTGCAGTGGGAAGCCCTATGAGTTTTAAATAGAAGGATGATGTGCTATAATTCTTGACTTTAAAATGATCATGGTAAGAGGCACTTGGCTGGCTGAGTCAGTGGAGCATGCAACTTTTGATCTCAGGGTTGTAAATTCGAGCCCCACATTTGGTGTAGAGATGACTTAAAAAAAATAAAATGATCGTTCTGAAAGGTGTGCAGAGACATTTCCCATCTTTTTCTTGTCATGCTTCAGTTACATTGGTCTACTTTCAGATTTTTTTCCTTTTCCCTTTTTTTTTCTTTCCTGTATGCTACTCTCTTGCCTGAGGGCTTTCACCCCTGTTATTGTTTTTTTTTTTTTTAAAGATTTTATTTATTTATTCGACAGAGATAGAGACAGCCAGCAAGAGAGGGAACACAAGCAGGGGGAGTGGGAGAGGAAGAAGCAGGCTCATAGCAGAGGAGCCTGATGTGGAGCTCGATCCCATAACGCCGGGATCACGCCCTGAGCCGAAGGCAGACGCTTAACTGCTGTGCCACCCAGGCGCCCCAATTGTTTTTGTTTTTAAACTTCTCCCCGTGGCAGTGCCTGTAACGGGTTAGTTGTCCACTTTTCTTAAGTCCAGAGAGGGAAGACCTGCATCTTTCCATTTACTTTTGCATACTCAGTACCCAACACAATGCCTTCTACGAAGCAGCATTCTATATTGAATAAAGATAAAGAAACTAATAATTATTGTTTTCATTTGTGTGCTTAAAAAAATTAGCGTAGAAGCTCTATGTTAGGTACTGTGAGAATGTATGAAAGGTTTGCAGTACACAGTTCTTACCCTGAAATAGTTCCAATTTAAAAGGAAGGATAGCATCGGCTATGAATAATATTGTAGCATGGAGGAGGACACTGAAGTTGGAGTAATTTAAAGTTCTGTCATTAGCCAGCTGTGTGACCTCGGATAAGTTATTTCCTTCTCTGTTTCTTTCTTTATCCTTCTTTAATATTAAGGGGTTTGGCTAGATTTTCTTGAGGTTTTGGTTCTCAGATCTGGTGTGCAGTGAATGATGCGTTGGTTAAATTATTTTTTTTTCCCCAGGCTCCATCCCTGGAGAGTCTGATTCACTAGGCCTGGGGTGGGGTCCAGGAATTCTCTAGGTGATTATTATGATGCATGGCTAGGTTTAGGAACCAGTGATCTAGGTCTTCTTAGCTTTGCCATCTTATATGTGTAGTTGTAGTACAGGGTGGGCTACGAAGGTACAGCTGGAATTAGGCAGGTTAAGGTGTGGTGTTTGTTCAGAGGCGGGGAAAATAGTTTTTTGCTTTGGTGATGAGAGGGACTTAATGGAAATGGTGGTGTTGAAAATGGGCTTTCAAGAGCGGATGGAAAGATGGGCAGGTACAGAAGTGAAGCATGACTGGTGTTCAGCCCAGTTCAGTTGGAGGCCAGACTATGTGCAAGGGAGCAGGAGGGAAAAATCCACCAGTTATGATGTAATGGACCAGAGTTCAAGTGTTGTTTTCCCCACTTGTCCCGTCATACTTGGTTGTCCTTTTGGAGATGAAAGATTCTATTATTGCTGCTTGATCCTCTTTTGGTGGAAGTGAGACACGGGGTGGCAGACAGCATGGGGCTGCCTTGGGAGATAATTGGGTGTATTCTTCTTCATGTCTTTTGGGACTGTGCCCTTTGAGATCCACTTTGACCACCCCATTGGTTTTCTGGTTAGACACACAGAATACTGGGACCCACTATGTTATCTAAAATAATAGTTTTGCTGTCAGAATGATTATTATTAAACCAAAGTTGGCCTTTTTGTTTAGATGAAACCATATAAAGGCAACATTCTGAGTAAATTATATAGCATCCACATGATGAAATAATGAGCCTAAGTTTAGGGGATGAAAGTAATGATCTAATGCAATATTTAGAATGGATATACAGTATGTAGTTATTAACCTAAAAGTCACATCCTGCATTCTTTTGATTTGTGGAAAATTTGTCATTAATTGCCAGGAAGCCTGATTTTTCATACATAATCACGTCATAGCTGTTGACTTTCTCCCCCTTCTCCTGCCTTAAAATACTTCATTGTAAATAGTAGATTACTCGCAGATTTGCAGTGCCCCTTTTAAACACTGGGTTGCTAAGTTTAACCCTGTTGCTCTCTTTTTTGTTAAAAATAGAATTCTCCCCCACCCCCAAATTTGCTTCTGAATAGTTACTGACAAATCATGCTTTGTTTTTGGGTGGCCATGGCTTAAAATCTTATCTAACTTTTCTGCCCAGTGGGAGCCTGCTAGTTCTGAAATACTTTTTTGTTTTTATGAGTTACCATTGTGTGGAGGAAATTGATAGGGCATGCCTTTTAGAAACACTCTGAGATAAGTTTTGGCTGTCCATTCAGACTTACTCTAAATAGGGCTACTTTTATGAAATAGTTGTCAAAGATACAGCTTAGCAAGGTAGGGTCAGAAACACAGAAGTCAAAATTGAGAAGAAAGAAAGAGATCATGGATCAGAAATGAGGCAGTCAGGCTGATCTCCAGCCTAGAATCCAGCCCATACCTACTCCTGTCAACCATCTCAGATCAATCTAGGATTCAGAGGTTAACCTGTGATCATCCAGTCAGTCCTACCCCTTTTTTTTTTTTTAAGTTTTTATCTATTTATTTGAGAGAGAGAGAGAGAGCACAAGCAGAGAGAGGGGCAGAGGGAGAGGGAGAGCAGGGGGGGCTCGATCAGAGGACCCTGGGATCATGACCTGAGACAAAGGCAGAGGCTTAACTGACTGAGCCACCCAGGCGCCCCAGTCCACCACCTCCTGGTCTATTGCTATCAGTTGACTTTGAAATTAAAAAAGTAGGAATCCCAAGCCTCTTTTGATTCTTTGCTTGCAAAGAATTACCTTTATTAATGTGACTCCTTGGCCTCCAGTAGCACCAGAGCAAGTTGAAGAGTGACTTTCACCAGAACTTATTTGAAAGGAACAACCCCCACCCCCACTCCTAACAGAGGTAGATCAAAGAAAAACCTTTCTTAGAGAAGAACCTCAGACTTGAGAATGTTTCCCCAATTTCAGGAAAAGCTTTTATGGGAAAATGACTACAATTGCATCCCTGGTACCTGCCAGACTATTAAGAACAGTACTCAGAGGTGTAGACCTTGGAAGCAGATGTAAGACCATTTACTGTTTTGCAAATTGTGTTCTGTGTTCATGCCACCCAGGGGGACATTGGAGACCTGCTTCTGCTTCAACCAGAACACTCGGGGTATTACCTGCTCATATGTTAGGATTTCATGCATTATTCGGTTTGATACAGGAATTCTGCTTTAAAAAAAAAAAAGAGATAGAAACCAGCCGTTTTGGTCAAATGCCCAAGATTTTATAGAGAATGTGCCTGAAGGTCAAAGTAGTTCAATTAAATACCTACAGTCGTACAACTATTTGGAGTTGACAGAAATGAAAAACCATGAAACCCCATTTCCCATCCAGTGCATTTTTTACTACAAAATGTTGATTTGATTTTGCATTTTGGAAGACACAGAAGTGATCTGTGAAATGGTGATTAGCACTAGGCAGCCCCGGGCAGCCCTGGAATGCTCCATGGTTCAAATGCCCGAGACCAGATGGAGGTCCAGAAGTGGATGACTCAAAGTTTATTAGTTTTGCCACCTGGGCAGTACAGCCGAACCAGCTGCCATAAGGCAGTTCCAATTTCAACAGAGCAGTAAATGAACATAAAAGTGAGTGTAAATCCCAAGAATAAAGTAAAGGAGAATGTCTGCTGCTCTAAGGAGGTTCAGGTAGGCTGAGCCCGGTCGATAGGGCTGTGTGGGAGGCAAGATGCTGGGCCAGGTAGAGGCCAGTCACGGGTTGCCTTCCCAAGCCCTGAAAAACCACCCCTTGAGTTGTTCCAGGAGTCAAACTCAGTCTGTGATCTGTTTGAATTGCTGGCTTTGGAGACTCCCCATCACATCTGATGATCTAGGACGGGAAAAAGGAGCCCATGGTAGATCATGATTATGTTACGAGGCCAGAAGCTTTTTCTCTGGAAACTATGGAAGGTTGTTATTAGGTTTGTCTTTCCACAGTTTGGGGCCCTTGGAGGCATGGGTATTTGTGGGAACATAAGCTCCTTGTGGTGGGTCACTTGGAATCAAGTTCATTATCCTCCTGTTATCCTCATATGGAATTGGATTATAGGTTTTCAGGATATGTGTATGAAATACTGCAGGAGTCAGAGGTTGACCCTAAGGTTTTAGGTGATCCTTTTAATAGATCTAGGTCTTTTGAACTGAACTAAGTATAATAATGAGGGTGTGGGATTAGGATTAAGTTGAGAGAGGTAAGAGTACTTTTTGTGTAAATGAGGATGATTCACTGGGGAATTTTAGCAAGTCAAATAATTTGGATTCTCTGTGTCAGTAAGAATGCTTTGGGCAGCTAGTAACAGAAAACTTGACTGAACTGACTTAAACATAATAGAGGTTTATTATTGTTATTTTTGTCATGAAATAAGAAATTTAGAGGAACATGGCTCATGACTGGTTCAGCTGCTCAGTGATGACATAGGCTCTTTTTTTGTCATCTTGACAGTAAGTAAAAGGACGTGGGTGAGGAGGGGAAAGGAATGTACTGACTGCTGATGTATTTTGCCATAGTTTTGATGCTAAAGGCTGGCCCAAGGTTTCATCTACTGGGTCAGCCCGTCTTCATGTGATCTTTTTGAGTGCCGAACGTTATTCATACTAACTCTCACGCAATAACGTAATATTGCTCTTCCTTTCTTTGTATGATGATGGAGTTGTTCCTCTCTCTCTCTCTTTTTTTTTTTTTTTTTTTTTTTTGCAGTGACATGAAGTAAATTCAAATGAGAACTTTTGTAGTACAACCTTCTGCTTATGACTGTGGCTAAACTACCTTTTTTTTTTTTTTTCCCTTCTTTTCTCCTGGCAGGTGGCATGTTTGACCCAGGTAGCTGCTAATTATCTTATTGGCCAAAAGGAAGCGAAACGTTGGGGCACAGCTCATGGCAGTATTGTTCCTTACCAGGTAGGAATGATACACACAACATAGGGTTGGGCTACTCTGATCTGCAGTTTTGGGAGATTATTTCCCTTTTTTAGAAAAAAAAAAAACCTTTCAGGATATTCTGTTATATTTCTTTGTCTGACTACAACAAGGTTCTGTTGTTCATTTTAAATTCTGTGTTTTGCACATTTCTTCATCAGAAGATTAGTAACAGGACACTTAAATGGATCAAAGGAACTTGCTGAAAGTGAGTGACTTTTGGCTTCATATGATGGTTTGTTTTTTTTCACCCCAAAGAAGCACTGATTGTAGCCATTTTATAAAGCATGGTTTGTTCACCATGTCAATTATAAACCAAATGTTACCTACCCCAGTTGACAATAATATTCTCACAGGGTTGGAGTAAAATGAAAATTTGCATGTGACGGATCTTTATTTTCAGAGCAAAGCAGATGGTTCAGGAACTGCTGTTCTTTATTAAGTGTCTAAACTTGTCCTTAAAATTCTTGACGTTGGCTAGTGTGAGTGAATATGTGAAGGTACTGTGATCCTTCGCAAATGAAAATGAGAACAAAGACTCCAACCCTTCTTCCAAACTCCTAACCTTTGGCTTGACTCAGTTGTATTATTTTGCACTGTATTTACTGATATATCCGTTAGTCTTATGTCAGATGTTGGAAGTTTAAGAGTAGAGTGTCTTTTTCATCACCGTATCCTTTCTCACATCCCGCAGAATTATGTACCAGGCACCGTATTAATATCTGTTGAATGAAGGAGTGAATTTTACTGTGGCCATTTTGGAGCGACTGCTCTTGACAGAACACATCAAAGCCAGCATTTCCCATTTACCAGCAAATCCATCAACACTGCTAATCATCCTTTTAGTCTTAAGAACATTATTGCCTTTGGCCAGACTAGTTTGCTTCCCATTTTTTAAATACAAATTTGAGCAATTCAGTGACCCAGTGTGAGCCTAGAATTTTTCTCTATTTCTATTTATGGTCTCCTTACACGTCAGGCGTTACTATGATTTCCCTGTAGAACTGCCTTTTGACATACAGTTGTAGAACATTTTCTTTAGTGCCTGCCCTCTTTTCTTCAGCAGCGCTTTTATGACCAGCATTGGTGACATTTTGGTTCCCTACTTCTGAGCGCTTTGTGGCTAACCCTTACACTTCTTAGCCAGACCTACCACGCTTCACAAAATTGGCAATTTTGTACTTTTTAGAAATCATCAAATTTAGCCTTCTCCCTTCTCAGATAGGAAATTTGACACCTGTATTGAGTACATGGATTCCAACTCTGATCTGCCTCCTTGTGGACTAGTCTTTCCGATCCTTCTACCTTTGACAGAAGGGCGCTGTGATTCCAGTGCCGCCTGCTACTCCAACCCACACCCTCCCCATCAGACTTGCTCCTAGCTAAAGGGTTGCATCAACTAACTGAGCCTCATCATTGACAATGGAAATCCCCCTCACAGGCATTTTAGCAGAGGGAAACGTTGGAACCCATGGGAATTCATCGCTAATAATGGAAGTCCAGCCTTCAGTTTTTGGTGTGTGGAGAAAGTGTTTTGGACTTGGAGCTCTTTCTACTATAATTCCACATCACATCACGTGAGAGGTGTTCACTGTGTTCTAGTATACGGTTTATAGTTTATTTTTTGCTTATTTTTTTTTTTTAAATAATGTCTTTTAAAAAAGTTTGTCATAGACCTCTGCTGTCCCTCCTGAATGTTCGCACCGAGAGCGCTGACATCTTGGGTATGCTCTCAAATATTTCACTGTGAGGTAAAAAGAAATTTAGAATCCTTGGCTTTTATTATGCTAGGCAAAGGATATGGGAGATTCTGTGTGTGTGTGTGTGTGTTTGTGTGTGTGTGTATTCTTTAAAGACAGAACGATACTTTTCCTGCTTGAATTGTCCCAGTCACATAAAGTGGATATTGTACTTATTTGATCTAGTTGATTGCAGCTTTATTATCTGTAAGAAATAAGAGAAGATCCACTAGGGTCTTTCCTCAGGAACTCAGAATTAATTTGTTTCCTCTTGGTAGAGGACTGGTTCAGCACTATGATTAAGGAACAAATGCAAATTCAGCTTGAATGAAACTAGCATACTAAGATGGATCCTAGATATGCTTCTAGACCTTGGTCTGTTTTTAATTTTTAAAATAGATTTGGGAAATATTTTTATGGGTGAGTGCCAGGATAATTATAATTCAGCTTTCTATAATAATTATAGCTTTGCATCTAATTTGAGTTGTCTGAGTTTTGAGCTGAAAGTCTATAATGGAAGACCCTGACGGTCTTAGGAATTAGTTCAGTACTCTGCTCACTCTCCTTAATTCTTGTTGAACCCCATCTGAAAGATCACAGACCTTGAATGCATGAATGTAAATTTCTGAAAAGTAGTGATCCTTGATTTGTGTGTTATTTTACATACATGCAATTTTTAACTTCTCAGGTTGTTTATCCACTTGTGTTCTTTCCTCACTATTCTTTGCCAACCTTTTAAAAATGAGTAAGCTAAACAAAAGTAGACAGCACTGGGATAGTCCTTTTGCTGCTTGTTGAACATATTGGTGGATGCTTTTCAGATTTTTAGATTTTATTTATTTATTTATATATTTTAGAGCGGAGTGGGGTGGAGAGGGAGAGAGAGGGAGAGAGCGAGCAAAAGGGGGGGGTTGGAAGAGGGACAAGCTGACTTGGAGTGTGGAGCCCAACTTGGAGCTCGGTCTGACACCCCTGAGATCATGACCTGAGCCAAAGTCAAGAGTTGGATGCTTAACCAACTGACCCACCAAGGCACCCCGTGACAATTCAGATTTTTAAAAAGAACTTGTAGATTTCAGTGCTTCCATTACTGTTGGGCCTTGCCCCCTGGGAAACACATAGCCCAAGGGATTAATAATTACATAATGTTCATGTAAACATATATATATATATTTTAAAGAATTTATTTATTTGAGAGAATATGAGCAGGGGGAGGGGGCAGAGGGAGAAGCAGACACCCTGCCGAGCAGGGAGCCCAACCTGGGGCTCTATCCCAGGACCCCGGGATCATGACCTGAGACGAAGGCAGAGGCTTAATCGACTGAACCACTTAGGCGCCCTGAAATGTTTCTCAGTCTTTCAAACAATTATATTTATGACAGGAGGGTTGTGGGGGAACGGAGAGGAGAGTGCAGAGAAAGCAATTGGTGGGTCTTTATAAAGAATATGTTTTATTGGGTAGCATCGTTATCAGTGGGGCCACTCCCTTTTACATATATGGTTAACATCATAATCCCCCTACTTTCATAACCTGCTTTTATCCAAAACTCACTCTCAGATTTCTTCAACATCCTGGGAGCCTGTAATCTGCGTGTTCTCTGCTTCGTGGGCTCATGATCCTCATTGACCTCTCGCTCTCTCCAGTATCATAGAAGATCCACAAATATGTTCATGAAGAGAGGAGACTATACTGTATATTTTCAAGGAGAATGGGGGAGATTTTTATAGACAAAACTTGTACAGTCCCATATAGGAGGCCTCACCTTTCTTAACCGTATACTTTGGCTGCTACTGGGGAGTTTCACTCTCCTGAAGAGCATATGAATCTCCCCATCCTTTCTGTCCCTCCTCTTCCTTTTTCTTTTCTGCTTCTCTTTGAGGTCAATGAGTTTCTCTACTCTTAAACAGAATTGTTGTGCTTGCTGGCCACCTTTATCCTAGATGCTTAACAATGTACTGCTTCCGTGCCCTAAGGAGCATGCCTGCGTGCCGTTCTAATGGAAGCCTACTCAGCTCTCTCTGTGTTTCTGATAAGACCATCTCTCTCCCAGTCTGTGTTGCTTGCAGCAGGCCCTCACGGGGAGCTCATGGGGTTCTGTATGCTCCTTGTAAAACCACAGCTTCTTCAGTGACAGTGCCGCCCTCGCGATTGGTGTAAACTGCCCAAGAGACCCATCTGGAGGAGGAAACAAACACAACTACCATCTGGAGGAGGAGACAAACACAACTACCTCCTTCCCTTAAAAGAACACCAGTCCCAGCATCCTTTACACATTTGCCTCAATCACCACCAGGACTCCAAGCCTTCCAGGTCACCTGTTATGACCTGGACAGTCATTCCCATATGGCTCTGTGCATCTCTTCCTTTGACCCAGTTATTTCTTCTGTCAACAGTCTTGGTGGCTTTACAATCCACGTAGATGACCCCAGTGACAGCCTGGCCTCTCATTTCTTTAACCTTCCTGTGGCTCTTAATGATTTTTCTTGTTTTCACTTGGCCACCACTCAGGTATTTCTCAGACTGTCACATGCATCTGAATCTCTAAATAGAGATCTTGTGAAGATGCGTTGCCTGATTCCAGGTGATATTGATGCTGTGTTAGGAGCAGTAAGGTTCCCAATCGAGACTTTATTATTGTTAGGGACTATACCATCTCCTTTGTATTCAGCAGGCAAAATCCCACTGCCGATTAAACTTAATTCTCCCTTCTATTCCATGCCCACAGTCACGTAGTGTATGGCTGGAGGAAAACATAGCTACCACGTTGACAATCTCACGCTCAGTTCATGACCGTCTTTCTCAAGCGGTCCCTCAGCCTTACCTACAATCCTGGCACACTACCTACACATGTATTTTCTCTGAGATGACTATTTCACTTCTTTTCCCTCCTCAGATCTTCCCCTCCTCCTCATCCTTAGCCAAAGTTGGTTTCTTGTTTCACTGAAAATGGATGCAGTTGGAAGAGAACTATTTCATCTCTCCTCTGCCATACTCCCCAAGCTCCTACTTGTGTGTTCACTTCATTCCCTCCTATCACAATGGATGACTTGTACTTTTCCGTATTTTTCCTACTTAAAACTCCCATATTTTCCCTCTTGCACCTTATCTCCTCTAACACCTGCATTATTTATCAGTGGATAATCATATGACCATGTCCTTAACCTTAAAAAAACCCAGCAACCTTCCTTAGACCTCCAGGGCATCTTTTTCCATCTACCATCTCATTTCTCCATGCTCTTCTTTACAAAATTCCTCAAAAGAGTTTTTGGCTGTTATCTGCTGGGAAGAGGCACTAGTCTACAATTTACTTGTACCTCACAGGCCGAGATGTTACAGTCCTCAGTCCTCAGCAGTTTGGGTGCTGTGAAGTAACTAAGGGAAGTTGACTTTCTGAGCAGTTCATTAACATAACTCTTTTTATGCTTTTTCTTGAGCCTTTCAAATTGGAGGGCCTTCAAAAAGAATTATTCCTTTAAATGGCCTGATAATTCACATGGCAATTTCTTTTAAACCTTTTTCTTTTTTTTTTTCTTCCCTGGAGTACCTACTAATTCAAGAAATTGAAGAAAACAATTATTCAGATGATTAAATAAAATCATGTCTCTCTTTCCTCAGTTTGGGCTCATTCAACCAAGGAATAGAACAGGAAGCTGTACTGTGTTATTTCTGGTATGGACATTATACTGTATATTTAATTTGGCACAAGCAGAGACTCAGACAGGCAGTAAATTCCAAGTTTGAAGAGATGTAGCACTTTGCTATCATTCCTTAGAAAACGTTAAAATGCTGTTCAATCATAACAGATTAGGTAACCTTGGGAATCTTTTTTTTTTTTTTTAACCCGTGTTAAGGATTTTTCAAAAAGTGAAAATGTAAATGATATACATGTGCCTCTTCTTGTGTGACTTTTTTGTTTTTTTTAACCATAGTTACACT
Organism: Ailuropoda melanoleuca; assembly: GCF_002007445.2. NCBI lineage: Eukaryota > Metazoa > Chordata > Mammalia > Carnivora > Ursidae > Ailuropoda > Ailuropoda melanoleuca. The sequence continues at coordinate 121,263,054 of NC_048218.1, read as the reverse complement.
ATAAACCAATCACCGAAGTTTGAAAGTATAATTTGAATGTATTGCATATTTAATTTAATTAATACCTTGGTAATAGCAGTAAAATAATCATGCAGGCTTCCATTGAACATATACTCTGTCACCATTTTATGTACGTATATATTATATATACACAAATTTTTTTTCTTATTTTATATTGACAAAAGGGAGACCTAGAGAGAAAACAACTTTGCTATGGCCTTAGGTAGAAAGTCAAAGAACCTGGATCAGAACCGTGGCTGTAATATTTCAAAACTTGTTTCCTTTCCTGCCGTATCCAAACTGTAGTTCTTTTGGTACTTGATACATTGTGGATGCCTGTCTTTTAGTTTCTTTGATAGATGATAGAATTCTTTTAATCTTTTCCCATCATCTCTTTGACAAATGACCTATTTATTATGATTCTAGAAGGTATCAATCCTTATAAGTGACCTGGAAATATATTTTAATTCTGAGCTATGGGATAATTAATTGTAGGTTTCTGTCTACCACGTTTTCAATTTATGCTTTCAGGTGACTCTTGATTCTTCATTTAAGCAACAATTTCTTGAGTCCTGCATGGAATAGGCAGCGGTTTAATTCCTGAAGGCTTCCAGGTGAAGAAGAACTGGGCACATGATCTCAAGGAGTTCAGAAGCCCTACAGCGGGCGCAGCTGGGGGAGTGTGAGCTCTGGAGTCAGACCTGGGTTCATAACTTGGCTCTGCCACTTACTGACTGTGAAATCGTGGACAAGTCTTTTAATATCCCGACTGTTAGTTGCTTCCTATGTGAAAAGGTCAATAATGATGGTTGTTTCCATGTTTTTTAAGGAATTAAATGAGATAGCATATGCTAGGTGTTTTGTGCCGTACCTGACTCTTGTAAGAATTCAATGGAAAGTGGCTTCTATTATTATTTTTGTTGACTTAATGATTATAACTTTGTAAAATAGTTTCTAGGAAGCTACCAAATAATCTCTATGAAAACTATTCATGGCAGCTTAGGGGCAGAGAAAATAAAGAATAAAGATACATAGCTGCATTTCTTTCTTAAGGGAATTTCTACTTTAATTTCTTTCTTTTTTTTTCTCAAATGGAAAGGAGAGCAATATGCTATGGTATTTTTGTTTGTTTTAAAAAACTGTTCTTAGATCATCTTTTAAGGAAATTATAGAGTTGAGGCATTACCAAAATGTAGCATTCTTTTTTCCCTCAATTTTAGAGCAATAATTGATATACATCACTGTGTAAGTTTAAGGCATATGATGTGATGGTTTAATATGGTTCACATATATTGTGAAAAGATTACTACAATAGCTTCAGCTAACATCCATATTTTCTTATAGTTACAAAGAAAAAAAGAGAAAAAGAAAAAAGGAAAAAAATTCTCCTTGAGCTCTCTTATCAACTTCTTGAAAGAAATATTGTTTGAGGAGAATTGTATATAGCAATATCACCTAGTTGTCAAAAGGAATAGGGCTTCTAGTTTACTGAATTATCTAGTTATTGGGATTTAGTCTAAATTCATGGTTAACAAAATGAAGCATGGCAAAAATGATTTTCAGAAGTAATCTCTGAGAAGCCCGTAAGATGGGAACCTATCTATATAGAAGATACATCTCCCTTTGAGAGCCAAAAATTGTGGCAATTGGTCCCCCAGTTTTAAAAAGTGAGAGAACTACAGAATATTTTAAACATCTCTTCTTGTAACCTTAAGATTGAAGTGAACTTTGATAATGTTTACCCAGTAAAAAATACCTAGAGATTCATTTGCAACAGAAGTGCCGATGATAGGGAATACATTAGATTACATCTCACAGGTTTCTGAAAACTTTTGGATTACTCAGGACTGACATGTTAGAATATTCACAAGTCTTTTTTTTTTTTTTTTGGTAAATTAAGGCATGAATTGTCTGAATTTCTCCCGTCCCCCTTTGTTCTAAAGCTTTTGACAAAGTAGCTTTTGAATATTTGTTATGAAGCTTATGTGTGCCTCAGGTCCTTATGAATTTTGGATTCTTGTTAAAACAAAACAAATTTTTTTTTATTTGAAGATTCTGGTTACTTTGAAGTCAAGTGGCCAGGACTTTGGCACAGTCCTAAGAATATAGATAATTGAGCAGTGCGGCAGGCAGATAAAAAAGGGCAGATATGCCAAGCTGCTGGCATGATAGCTCCTACCCTCTGGGCTCCTCCCAAGAGAAAGTTCAGCCTGCTTTGATTTCAAATAAAATTCTTAAGTTTAAAATAAATTAGACAATATGACGTTTAAGGAGAGCATACTGCACAAAGAATAAACATGGTTATGACTGTTCAAAAACTAATCTAATTTTTAAAAATCAGAATTGCCTCCAGCTGAGAACTGTTTTTTTAAATGCATTTCACTAAGAGGTGAACTAGAAAGAGACACAAGGACAGGCACTGTCCTTGTTAAGGAATATATCTGAACTTCATTTAGGATCTTATTAGTTTCTCTTGCATTCTCAGTATTCTCAATATATATGCAGAATCGATGGGACTGTATGTTGTTTATGCCTCTCAATTTTGGCTAAAATTTGATGGTGGGAATGCAAATTGGTGCAGCCACTGTTGAGAACAGTATGGAGGTTCCTCAAAAAATTAAAAATAAAATTATCATATGATCCAGTAATTCCTTAAGACAATGAAAACACTAATTTGGAAAGATATATGCATCCCTGTGTCTATTGTGGCATTATTTACAATAGCCAAGATACGGAAGCAACTCAAGTGTCCATCTGTAGATAAATGGATAAAGAAGATGTGGTGTGCACGCATGCACACACACACACACACAGGAATATTACTCAGCCATAAAAAAGAATGAAATCTTGCCATTTGCGAAAACATGGATGACCTAGAGGGTATAATGTTAAATGAAATAAGTCAGAGAAAGACAAATACCATACGATTTCATTCATATGTGAAATTTAAGAAACAAAACACAAATAAACAAAAAAAAAGACAAACACAAAAACGGACTCTTAAATACAAAGAACACACTGGTGGTTGCCAGAGGGGAGGTGGGTGGGCAGTGGGTGAAATGGATAAAGGGGATTAAGAATTCACTTATCTTGATGAACACTGAGAAATTTATAGAATTATATCATTGTACTCTATACCTAAAGCTAATATAACGTTGTAGGTTAATTACACTTGAATTTAAAAAAAAGTAATAAATCATACCTAAAAATATTTGGCTACGATTATCCAAGAGAATCAAATACCATTTTGAATATTCAGTTAAAGAAGAATATTAATAAGTCATTATTCTTAATAATATTGAATTAATAATTGTAATCATCATTAGAGGTAACATTTATTGAATGATGACTCCGTTATTAAATACCTTACGTATATTAATTCAGTCTTCACAACAGCCCTGTGAATAGGTATTGCTGCTGTACTCACTTTCAGATGAGGAGACTGAGGATAGAGGAAACTCACTTGCCCCAGGTCCCATGTAAGTGGAGTAGCTGGAATTCTAACCGAGGCGGGGGCTCCCTGCTATGTTGGCAAGTGATGCTGTGCTACTTACTGAAACTGGCATGTTGAGTTTCATTTTCTATCTTCGTCCCCCTTTTGAGAAAGAATTCTGTGACATTTTCCTCTACCTATTTTCCCCTTTAGGACTGCCAAGAGTAATTGAAGAGGTATAAACAATTCTGTTGTTTACTCATCACAGAGATCTTTAATTGTGAGTTAAAAGCAAATTTCCATCAGGAAATCAGGTTGTACATCTTTGGAATAAATCCTTTGATTGCCAATGCTAAAACTGTTAGCAACATAACTAAGTTGAGTTATAGTGAAACAGGTATCTCTAGCTCCATCTGGGTAATGAAAACAATATTGTCCTTGAGTGATAAAGGAGTTTGGGATAGTTTTAGCTAGTGTGAGACCCATCATTTCTGATTCAAACTGGGTGGTAGCGGGGGGTGGGGTTTAGGGTGGGAAGAAATGTTTGGGGCATGAAGAAGGGCATTCAAGGGTGTGGGGCGAGGGGCAGCCTGGGGGAGAAATCAAGTAGGCAGATCTCCAAGTTTTCCAGCTCTGTTTCAGCCAAAACAGCTCCACTTTGATTTGTTTGCTTGTTTGAAATAGGAATTCCACTGCTTAAGAAAGGATCGTCTTAGAGCAATCCACGTGTCCTAAAGGGTTTTACTGGACTAGAAAGTGGGTTTTGTACATGTTTGCGTGCGTGTTTGGAGAAAGAGAGACTGATTGTCCTCCCTGTTGATGGCTCCCAGAACTGTGACCTAGAACCAAAGACAGGGTCTATCGTGGCTGAGGTGGAGGCTCTGGTGCAAGGAGTCCGAGTGGGGCCTAGAGAGCCCCTCTGTGGAGCAGCTCACACTTCACCTTACAGCGGAGAGTCTAGCCTGGTGGCTGTGCATGGAGGTCAAGGTTCTCTGGCTCAGATAAATCACATAGGACTGGATTCTGAGAAACGGCTGGATTTGGATGTAGTCACACATCCTGTTCTGTTCTTTGGGGTGTCCACAGCAAATGTTGCTGAAATTTTGAGTAGGTGTGCTTGGCCCTTGGACAATACCCCAACGGCTTCCTGCTCAGGTGCAGGGTACCTGGGGGAAAAAGAACCGAGTTCTGATACGGTACAAATTACTTTTATATTATAATTCAGTATTGGGCAAATAAAATAATAACAATGAAAGAAAACTTGCAAGATGCTAAGTTCTGAAGTGATCCTGTATTGGAGACTTGAGCAAATCATCTTACAAATAAATGTGGCTGTGAAGGAAGGTCTTTTCCTTCTTAGTTTTTTTTTTTTTAAGATTTTATTTATTTATTTGATAGAGAGAGAACACAAGTAGGGGGAGCAGCAGGCGGAGGGAGAAGCAGACTCCCCACTGAGCAGGGATTCCCGATGCGGGGTTTGATCCCAGGACCTCGGGATCATGACCTGAGCCAAAGGCAGATAGATACTTAATGACTGAGCCACCCAGGCATCCCCTTCTTAATTTTGTTTCTGGCATTTAGGACAAGGAATACTGGTGTCAGGACTCTGTGCAGGCAAAAGATAGTAGGTGTGCATGCTGAGTTGGGCTAGTCAACTAGGAACTAAAAAAAAATCACGTTAATTCATTTGGCCTAATTTTAACCTGGAAATGATTCTCAAATGTCCTTTCCCACTTTTCTTTCCTGAGGGTAAAAGCAGGTGCAAAATGTCCTAGGTCCTTCCGCTCTTGGAAGGTTCAGAGAACGGTGGCATCAGCATTACCTGTAACTTGTTAGAACTAATAGATTCTCCTTTATTCTACTGAACCAGAATCTACCTTTTAACAAGATCCTCAGGTGATTCTGACTTCACGTTGGATTTTGAGAAGCCCTCCTCTGACGTCCATGTGAAATCCTTTTGGTCATTGCATTAAGAGTCCACTAGATGTCACTCTTGTAACCTGATAATGGGATGGCACTTTTCAATGAGGACTTGGAAAAGATCTGTGAATAATGAGCACATTATTAGGTGATTTCCTCCCTATCCTTAGAGCTACTGATGTTCACATTGATTATTTAAGGTAAAGCTACCTTTCTTTTTGGTTCAAAGTCCTGGCGAGTGATTCCTGGGGTTGATTTTCATTTTGCTGAGTTAGCACTCATGCCTTCCATTTCCCTCCTTTCAGGCCCCTGTTGCTTGGGCCAGTTCTGTCATTATATAACCTTAGCACAGAATATGCTGCAGTTGCTCGGACTGACTGGCTTCCGGAAGGAGCAGCATCCTGGCCCGCTCAGCACAGTGATGCAGAATAAACGTAAAGGTTTGATTTCCGTAGAAGTGATTGAGAGCAGAAAGGAAGCAAGGCTGTATCCTGAAATTACCATCAATTTCTGTGTGATTGTGGGAGGAAGTCCGGACCTTTCTGAATTCTTGGGGTGTCTCAAGGGTGGTTTTACAAAAAAGTTCAAGTTCACTTCTGCTTAGAAAGACATGTCCCAAGTATAATCTTGTAGGGCGTTAGTTCCAGCCATGAAGATGAATATAAGGGACATTTATGGGTAGTTTTTACTGTAGAGTAGACTCCACAGGGAGATGATATACTTCCAGAGACATATGAGGCCTCTAGGACAAGTCCTGTTAACAACTGGTTAGGTCTGCGTATTAGGAAAGGGGGTGAAAAGGTTAAGGACTATGCTTTAGAGTATCCTTTTCTTTTTCTTTTTTTTTTTTTTTTTGCCGGATGCCCAGCTTGAGAAAAGTTAGTTCTTGAAATAAATCAAACCCTTGCAAAACTCTCCTCCCTCTGAGTCTGATGTGGTTTTTCATCTGTTTCAGTTAACAAGGGTAGCAAACAACTCATAAAGTAGCAGGTGTGTGTGTGTGTGTGTGTGTGTGTGTGTGTATATGTGTGCTTGGGTATGTTTGGTGAGTCTGTGTTTCCTCTTCTTGGTCTGTGGGAGGGGCATTTAGTTTATAATATTACCATAGAAATGCAGAATGTTTAATTGGATTGATTTCAGTCAGGTAAATATTTTTATTGATGTGAAAACAATATGGTTCTAGCTTAAATATAATTTTTCTTTTGTTCAAAATAATTAAGGTGGCTGTTGTATTTACTCCTAAGCTTTCGAGTTCTTTTTGCAACTTCATTTATTATGATGTGATTCTCAATGACAAGGAGCAGAAGGAAGCATTCCAAGCATTTTACTGAAAATCAATTTCATTTTTTAAGCAGTATTGAAATTATGGAAAACAAGCCCAAAATGCTCATTCCCATTCCTAGCCACGGTCCAGATTTCTGCTTCTGCAGGGATAGGATTTTCCACCACCATCTCCTTTACTGTTGAATTTCCTTCCCTCCTGTCTTTTTAATTGTTGCTGCTGAGACGTCAGATGCTGCCAGATACAGCAGCAGACTTCAGATGTATTATTTAAAATCCTGGGCTTTGGAGTCAGACCTTGGGCAAACTTTCACTGAGCCTCAGTTTCGTTTGTAAAATTGGGTTAATATTTCCTGCCTCGTGGGTGGTGGGGATAATTCAGCAAGACAGTGCGTTTAAAGTATGTGGCATAGAGTCTGGGACATTCATGGTTAGTTGATGGTAGCTTTTATCATCATTATTTTACCCATCCCACAGACCCCAGAGCTGTGGCTTATCCCCATCTCTCACCTCCACCATCTGTGGCAGGAGCCCCCATTCCTATACTTTGTCTCTTAGACAGCTCCAAGTCAAGGAGGAGTCTTCCTTTCCTCTGCCTGGCAGATGTGTGTGTGTGTGTGTGTGTGTGTGTGTGTGTGTGATGAGGAGGTGGGTCAGTGGGGAGCAGATCAGTAGGATAGTAGAGCGATGGGGAGGACGTGGATCCTAGGACTGCAGCAAGAAGAGAAGTTCTCCCCACAGCCTACACTGCAACTCTCAGTGGAACTTTCCTTCCATGTCATAAATTGGTGATCGAGTTTGGCAGAACTGGGAGCATTGTTAGGATCCTGAGTCAGTACATCCATGTGACAGGCTGGCCCAGGATCCTGTTCACCAATTTAAATGTTGTTTCTAATGGACAAAAACCCCTGAGATGCAAACTGCCAAATCTCCATGAATTTCTGCAACATACGTTTCAGCTTGCTTGCTCTTTATTGGCTTGGCTGCTTTGGAATGACCTTTGTGGTCCTGGAGCACCTCTGGACCGTGGGGTCACAGGGACATGACCTGGTTAGCAGCAGCCTCGGTAAGCTGCTGTGTGGAAGTCTGAGGGGATCTTTCATCCTGAGAACATCCTTGTAAGAAGAGTCTTTGCAATTGCATTGTAAGCCGCCCTATGGTTTCATTTGATAATATCCTGTTGTTGAAGAACAATGGAGATTTTGATGTAACAGTAACTGTCTGAGTCTGCTGCCTCAAGTAGGAGAGGATTTAAAATATTAAGAATCATGAGCATGATGCATCTTAAAAATACATTCCCATGTTTTTTGGTAGACTTTTGGGATCTGCATTGGATTATTTTTTACATAATTAATTTTAATATATATTTTTGGTAATTGTTTAAGATGTGTTCTCAAAAAACCTGATAAAGGGCACGGAACATTCTTTTTTTCCCTCCCATATCATTTCTTGTTTCCATTGCAAGGAGTCAAATCAGTAAGTTCAGTCCGGTTCAAAGAAGAAGTGGGTAGGGCACAAAACTTATAATGGTGTTACTGTGTAGATTGCAAAAGAATCTGAGGTTTGTTCAGCAAATATAATGGTGCATTGAGGTGTTGTGTTAATGTGGGGGGCCAGAAAATGAGCTCTGTGTGTAGCAAATCTGTTAAGTGGCAGTTTAGTGTTTAACCTAAAAATTGGGAGAAAGTTGATAAGTGCAGAGGAAGCATGAGACCCAATTTGACACAGACCTTGCTAGGGCGATGCTGGTGGGGTGGGGAAGGAGGAGTGAGAGGAGAAGGGGATTCTGTGGTGTGTTGGATGAAGATGGGATGGCAAAACTATCCTTCCATATAAACGGAAAATTGACAGTTTTGTAGAGAAGCAAAGCCTCAAGTATTTAAATGCATACCGGATATATAAACTCCAGAAGTATAAAAAAGAGTTGATAGAATGATTGGTAGCAAGTAAGGATCCCAATTCCATTTTCCCCCCCTTAGGCTTGGTAGAAGGAGAAAACTGATAGAAACTGGAGAAAACTGGTACTGTAGGGTTAGGAAATCTATGGGAATATAAGGGTGGACGAACCAATGGGGTTATAACATTTTATATACAGAAATAATGAAAACAATATAATAAAACAGTAAACAACAATGTACACAATAGTGCTGGAGAAATAAATTCTCTGTGGATGAGAAATTCATGCTCAATAATTATATATTTGGGGACACTGTGGACCAGTGTCTCTTAAACTTTTTTGTTTGTTTCATAATTCCTGAGAGAAAATTGATGAAAACTATGTAATTCTTTGTCAGAAAAGTACACATTCCTATAGACATACATGGTTTTGCCTATGATTTCAAGAGCTTCTCAGACCTCCTAGAACCCATCCCTGGACCCCGGTTAAGATTCCCCATCAAAGACCAACCAATTAGGGTAAGGATATTGAAATTCTGTAGATAACACTGGAAAATTAGACCAAATAATAGTTATCAGGGAAATCATAACCTGAGACTGGAAGATCTCACACAAATACCTGTTTCATAAGGCAAGAAGTTTTGGAATTAAGGAAGGAATGGAATTATACTGGTCTTGGGCCTAAGATTAGAGAGGGATTGGTGCAGGAAATTATCTGTGACTATTGTAATAATGCTCACAGCTCAATTACATTCAACCTTCTGAAGGGGAGTAAAAGGTAGAAAAAAAATCCTGTCACATTCTGAATGGAACTATGATCAAATCAATGTGTGCATGAAGTTAACATTGAAAGTAATATTTTAAAAAGTCTGTAACTTGTAGGAAACCTGGAAACACTTTAAACACATTAATGGAAGGGCAGGAAAATATGTCACATGCCAAAGATTAGGAGCTCATATAAAAACTTTTGCATCCATCTCATGAAGTGTAGAAGCAGCAAAAGTAGGGGTGGGGGGAGAAGTAGGCAAAGATCATTCAAGTGAGAACAGGGAAGGCCTCAAAGTGTGACAGGTCAGGTGTAAATAAGTCAGGCTGTAAAGGAATTGAAGAAACAGCACAAAAAGGACCGTCATCCAGAAATAAAAGCTTTTTTATACATGAAAGACAGAAGGTCAACTGGGGAATCAGTGGGACTGCTTCATGATCAGGGTGCGAAAGATGTGCTCATGGGGAAGAAAGGAGATCTGGAGCCTCAATGAATTCTTTGCTTTGGTCTTTGTTGAAACATAGAAATTTCCACTGTCATCATGTCTTTTGAAGCAAAGAGGCGAGAGATGTAGTATTAGATCAAATGGCAGTAAGGGAACCGGATGTTCCACCTGCTTGGTGTGCTCGATATAAGTAAATTGCTGAAACTTTGTGGCATCCATTGTAAGGGTCTGAAGAAACTCAAGGGAATAAATCCCCAAGTGTAAGGTAAGTTACTGCGCTTATCTTTCACTATTAGTGACTTCCACTCTTGTTTCCATTCTAAGGTAAAGACCCTAAAGTCTATTGGTGAATCTCATTCATACTGGTAAACTCCAAAAATTGTAGGATCATTGGCCACTTAGCGTAATGAATGGAGAAAAGCATTCTGTTTTCTAGAACATGTCTGAATTGTTGGAGGAGGCACAGAAGCACCAGGAAAAGACAACAAACGTAATTTGTTTGGACTTTCAAGGGGTCAGTTACAGAGTTTTACAACAAAGCTGTTCCAAACTGTGTTGCAGTAGTATTAGGAGGACGATTTTGTCACACATAGGTATGAATAGAGGAAATGAAAAAGGATGTGTGAGCCTGCGGTTGATGGGGACGTGTAAACAGGGAGGCCCCTCCAGGGATTTCTGCTGGGCTTCATTAGTAAACATGTTTATAGATAATCTGGAAGAGTAAGCACGCAGTGAAATTTCAGAAGGTGCAGTACTGCGCTCTTTTGGCCAGTGAAGTTAGAAATCAACAGGAACGAGCTTTTGAAAGATCGTTAAGTGGAGAAGAAGGTGGCAGGGAGGCTCTGGTCCCGTGAGAAGTGCTTCCCAATAAGGGAGAAACCAGACTCAACTTGTAAAATTGTGGGCTCCGAATGATTTAGAAACCTGCTGTCATTTAGGATCCAGGAAGGGACTTTGGCGCCACTGTCATTTCATCCTTATGAACAGGCTACGTGTCGGAGGATCCCATGTGAAGCAAGACCATTGTGTCTGTGAGATGTTTTGGTTTTGACTCTCCTATCTTAGAAAGGAACATGAGATATACCTGGTTTCAACTCCTGACACAATCCTCAAAAGATTGTTACGGGGACCAAATTAAATATATGTAAAATTGCTCAGAACCACGGTCCATGGCAACTCTTGAATGCAGAGTCTCGGAGGGGACCTGATGAAATCAGACCCTCTTTGTTGGAAGAAATCACTCATTCTCTCACCTGGCCCAGGATATGCCATTCTGGACGCTGACCCAGCTTTTCTCCAACTCCGCTATAAGGAACTTCCTTCTTACAAGGAAGACGATTTAATTTTTAAACAGCTCTAATTGTCACTAAGGACTTTATACTTAGTTGAAAGCTACCTTTCTGTAAGTTATAGAACAGCAGAATAACGGAGAAGAAAGACCAGAGATGTCACTCCTTGCTTTGTGGATGAGGGCGAGGAACGTAAGGTGAAACCAAATTTCAGGAAAGTACATGAGAGACAGATAATCAGTTTCTGAACTCTGATTTTTCAACAGAGTAATCAGTCATTAAGTTCCCTCCACACAAAAGTACATACCTCTGTTTAGTTAATAATTACTAGATGTTTAACTCAGAGTGGTGGGCCCTGTGGAGAGTGTATAGAGTACTTGGCATTCATTCTCAAGAGCCTTTAAAAAAATGTCTGGGCAACTTATTACCCGTATCAACACCTTCCAGTCCCAGAATATCAGAAGTTAAGAGAAGATCCCAGTATCTTAATAGTTGGTCTCCTGTTGTCTTGAAGCAAGGTAGACTGAACCATCTTAGTGGTTTTAGAAGTATGGCATATAAGAAGCTTTCTATGTGAAGTAATGACTGTTGATAAACATCTTTGTTTGTTTAAAATCAAGGGTAAGCAATGGAGTGATTTCCTTAGTTAAATGCAAGTACCCACATCTACATCAGCTTTTCACTCTCATGTTTATCTCAACATGTTATTCTAATTCATCTGTTAATTCCTAAGATTGTTATTTTTATATTTATTAGAGATTACTGTTAGCTCACTAACTCACAGCTATTATAATTACTTGCAAAATATAACTTAATTTGTGGACTAGTAACTCATGATACTTATCTATAATAATTACCAGCATGCCACCTCATAGAATGTTTCTGGGCAGGGTGACAGCAAATGAGACAGACTTGGGACTTAAATCCAGACTTTTCCAAAGCCAAGGAATCGGAAACCTCTTTGAAACTGTGGCTGCTGTTTCAGCCATAGAATCTTTTAGGAAAAAAGAAAAAGGAAAGGGAACCATAGATACCTATAGACATGATGGCATTTCACAAAATTTATCAAGAGCAGAATCTCTTGGGCTGATCCTCAAACTTGAAAATATATCTTTTTCTTCCCACCATTCCTGGCCCCTTCTTCACCTATAAAAATTTCTTAGTAGGAAGTCTGATCTCTTTTTCCTCCCCACCTTCCATGTAAACCTCACAGCTGTTTCCAGAAGGGTGAATAGTGGCTACTCCACATGCTTGTATTAGGCCCGATGCAACTGTGGTTAGCTACATTCTGGTTCAATAATTGCACTCTCTTTTCTTTCTTACTTCCTAAAGCTCAGAAAATTATAAATTCAAATTGCCAGCTTGGGATGTGTTTCCCCACACATGAGTTCACAAAACATTGCCTTATTGATATTTTTGTTTTGATATTTTTGTTTGCCTTATTGATAATTTTGTTATATTAGCATGTATATTTTATTTTGATATTTATAAGCTCTTCATATGCACGCCCATCTTGCCCTTCCACTGTTTAGCTTTCATTATGAGCTCCCGGTACTCATCCTGCCTTCAGGTTGATTTAGTTCATTTCCTGTATTGCAGCAGGCAGTCCTTTGGAGCAGGGGTTGGCAAACTATGGCCCATGGGCCAGATCCAACCTGTGCCTGATTTTATGTGGTCTTTGAGCTAAGAATAGTTTTTACGTTTTTAAATGGTTAAAAAAAAATCAAATAAATATTATGTAACACATGAACAAATGGATAGTATGTAACACATGAACATTATGTGCAATTTAAATTTCCGTGTTCATAAATAAAGTTTTATTTAATCACAGACATGGTCATTTGACCATGTATTATCTATGGCGGCTATTATGCGACAACAGAAGAGTTGTGACCGAGACTGTATGCCCTGCAAAGCTGAAAATATTTACAATGAGCCGTTTATAAAAAAAGTTTGCTGACCCTTTCTTTAAAGTGTCTCCAGGGCACCTGGGTGACTTGGTTGGTTGAGTGGCCAACTCCATTGTGGCTCAGGTCATGATCTCAGGGCCCTGAGTTTTAGTGTCACATGGGTTAAAAATGATGATGTGATGAATGGGCATTTATAGAACTATCAAAGATTTTTAGAAGAGGAAATTACCCACTTGGTTTTCCTAACATTTTTATGGATTTGATTATTATGTTTATTATCACTTAGGACACTGAAAAGAATCAACAGTACATCTTTTTCACTTGAGTTTAAATGTAAACTCCTTAACATGTCATAGAAGGGATCTATCCTGTTCTTTCCTATTTCAAATTCTTAGTATCTTGTCACTCTCTCCCCAGCTGTCATCAGCACCTGCTCTTTGTCTTGTGCTCTAGCTCAACCCTAGAGGTTTATATGTTCTGCTTCCTTCACCTACACTACCGTTTTTCTGTTGGTTATTGGTTAGTAAGCTTATTTGCATTTCTTGTTCTGTTAACTATTTGTGGAGTTAATCTGTTCTTATTGATTTGTAAAACTTTTTATATGTTGAAGGTATTTATCTTTTGATACGTAGTTGCAGTATTTTTCTTATTCACACGTGAATTTTATATGTGGTGGCTTTATTTATATAGAATAGTTTGGTTTTTTAGTGGGATCAAATCCATCACTCTTTTAAGATTTATGTTTTTAGGGTAATTCTTTTTTTTTTTTTAAAAGGTTTTTATTTATTTATGTGACAGAGAGACAGCCAGTGAGAGAGGAAACACAACAGGGGAGAGGGAGAGGAAGAAGCAGGCTCCCAGCCAAGGAGCCCGATGTGGTACTCGATCCCGGAACGCCGGGATCACGCCTTGAGCCGAAGGCAGGCGCCCAACGACTGCGCTACCCAGGCGCCCCTAGAGTAATTCTTAAGATTACTTTCATAATTTTGTTTTCCCATTTTTTGGATTTTATTTTTTTTTACTTATTTTTTTTTAAAAGATTTTATTTATTTATTTGACAGAGATAGAGACAGCCAGCGAGAGAGGGAACACAGGCAGGGGGAGTGGGAGAGGAAGAAGCAGGCTCATAGCAGAGGAGCCTGATGTGGGGCTCGATCCCAGAACGCCGGGATCACGCCCTGAGCCGAAGGCAGACGCTTAACCGCTGTGCCACCCAGGTGCCCCCCATTTTTTGGATTTTAAATTCACCTGCAATTTATTTTGCTATGTAATATAAAGTAAATTTTAACAGTATTTTCCTCTTAATAATATGCTAATTATTCCAGAATACTTAAATAATTCATTATTTGTCCACTGTTTAAAGTGTTAATTTTGTCACATATTAAATTTACGTATGTTGGTCATTTTCTGACTTCTCGATTCTATTGATTCTACTGATGTCTCCTCTCAAACCTGTGTCACGTTGGGACTCTATAATGTGCTCTAATAGTCTATGGTGAACATCTGCCCCTTGTTTTCATTTTCATCATTTACTTAGATTTTTTGTTGATGATACCTTTCAAAATCGGTAAAAAGTTTTTTTTTCAAGTTCAAAATCCCTTTCAAGGGGCGCTTGGGTGGCTCAGTCGTTAAGCTTTTGCCTTTGGCTTAGGGTGTGATCCCAGGGTCCTGGGATCGAGCCCTGCATTGGCCTTCCTGCTCTGCTGGGAGCCTGCTTCTTCCTTTCCCACTCTCTCTGCTTGTTGTCTCTCTCTCGCTGGCTGTCTCTCTCTCTGTCAAATAAATAAATACAATCTTAAAAAAAAAATCCCTTTCAAGTTTTCTTAGGAATTGCACTGAAGATACAAATTTTTGGGCAAGAATTTTCCCTTTCACTTACTGATTAATGCATTAGTATAATAGATTTCTTAATATTGAGCTATTCAGATACTTCTGGGGCCAATTGTATCCAGTCATAGTTTATTTTTCTTTAGTATGCTGCTGATCTAATTTGGTAGCATTTTACTTAAAATTTTTACATCTATTTTTCTAAGTGTTGAGTCTTAAGTTCTCTTTTTTATGTTTTAGGTTGTAGTTTGAGGGCAGGGCTAGATTTGGAGATCAAAGTAAGTTTTCCAGTTTTATGAAGCTTTGAACTTCTTTCTTTAAATCTTTTTTTATTATTAGGATAAAACTGACACAGAACGTTGTATAAGTTTAAGGTATACAACACATTTATTTGATACATTTGTACATTGCAACATGATTACCACCATAGCATTAACTAACACCTTATTATGTCACATAATTATCCTTTTTTTTTGTGGCATATTTAAATAAGAGCTAGTCTCTAAGCAACTTTGAAGCTGACCTTTATGTAATAGGAGAGGTATCTTTTCTTTGAATGTTTTGTAAAAAAATCTTTCCTAAAATCTCTGACTCCGGGGCTTTTTCTTGGGAAATAATTTTTAGTTCATTGTAGTTTCTTGTCTCTTCAGCTGTTCAGCTTACTTTGTGACTGCTGTTCTAAATATGTAATGTTTTCTTATAGTTTTATTAATTGCCTTTATTTGTCACCAGGTCTTTGTTCTAATTTTGGGTGTTTTTTTTTTTTAAGATTTTATTTATTTATTTGACAGAGATAGAGACAACCAGTGAGAGAGGGAACACAAGCAAGGGGAGTGGGAGAGGAAGAAGCAGGCTCATAGTGGAGGAGCCTGATGTGGGGCTCGATCCCACAACGCCGGGATCACGCCCTGAGCCGAAGGCAGACACTTAACCGCTGTGCCACCCAGGCGCCCCTAATTTTGGGTGTTTAATTATTGCTCTTATTTCAAATAATTCAAGTTTAGTTTTAGTTTTTTTATAAAAACAAATCTCATCTTTGATTTCTCAAAATGATGTGGTTTTTTCCCTTGGAATTGAAATTTGCAGCAGGATATTTTTACGTTGGTCTTCATTTGGTAATTTTTTGGGTCTTTAATTTACAAACCTGTCTTTTTTTTAATTAGGAAGATGTGTTCCCGTTATCTTTTTATCTCTTCTTTAGAAATACCAGATTATCTCTATATCAGGTGTTTGTCTGTCCTCCATATTTATTATGTCTCCTCAATTTCATTCTTGTTCCTTTTCTTCTTCATTCTGGAAGAATTTTTGAGGTTTGTCCCCCACATGGCTTACTCCAGTCTCTGCAGTGCTGAAATTTGCTTTTTGCTTTTAATATATTTTGTCATAGTATTCTTATCTGCCTCTACTGTAATTTCTTCTGGCCTCTCAGCTCATGCTATTGTCTCAAAATCTTATGGCTTACCTCCTATTTTGGAAAGACCACACATTTCCTTGAATTTCATTGGGTGAATAAAGCACATGCATAAATAATTTTGAAATTTTTGTCTTTTCATGTTTCTGGAGTTTTATGTTCTTTTTCTTCTATGTTGTAGAATATATTTTTAAAAAGATTTATTTATTTATTTCAGAGAGAGAGAGAGCACAAGCAGGAGGGGCAGAGGGAGAGGGGGAGAGAATCCCAAGCAGGCTCTGCACTGAGCTTGGATTCCCCTTGCGGGGCTCGATCCCCAAACCCCGAGATCACAACCAGAGCCAAAACCAAGAGTCCCACACCCAGCTGACTGTGCCACCCAAGTGCCCCTATGTTGTTGAATATTTTTAGCACCTCTCCATTTCTCTTCTGTATAATCCTCACTGAGTGAGTTCTCATCTGTGTTGTCTGGTGTTTGCTGGCCAACAAAGTAGGTGGCTTCGCTTCTCTTTAGTGCTCATCACTACCTGGTTGACATCCTAAAGGCTTCTTTTAAATCTTAATGTGAAATACTCACTGATACAAATTTAGATTCAAAAGGCATTACAGGAGTGGGCAGTCCCATCAGGGGAATGAGGTCACTTCACCACCCTTTTGTTCCAGTACCATTGGTTGAGCTGTTGCTCAGCGACTAACTTTCTGTATGTGACATTGTAGTAGTTTTGCATGTGTAAACTGAGTCTTCTGTCAGAATTATTTGATTCTAGCCCTTGTTGTTCTGCTTTCTGTTTGGTGTTGTCAGTGCACAAAATCCTCCCAAAGCCCTGCTTTCAAATATTGCGTATTCTCAGTTGCGAAATGGAGGCTGTGCCGCTTGCTCCCAGCGTGTGTATTATCTTGTTGCTCTAACAAGGTCTTCTTGCATTTTAGTTAATGTTGATTTTTACTTGTGTGAGTTATCAGTGGATCCCTGGTGATTTCATTTATTTTGGTTTGTTTACAGCATACCTAGCGAAAATCTTCAACATTTCCTTTCCAATACCCTTTATCCTAGTTGTGTTCTTTTTCTTATTTTATTATTACTACTTTTTTTATTTGTATTTTTTAAAAGATTTCATTTATTCATTTGACATAGATAGAGACAGCCAGTGAGAGAGGGAACACAAGCAGGGGGAGTGGGAGAGGAAGAAGCAGGCTCATAGCGGAGGAGCCTGATGTGGGGCTCGATCCCACAACGCTGGGATCACGCCCTGAGCTGAAGGCAGGCGCCTAACCGCTGTGCCACCCAGGTGCCCCCTTTTTCTTATTTTAAAAATCATTTCACTGGGGCCCCCAGGCTGCTCAGTCAGTTAAACGTGGGGCTCTTGATTTCTGCTCAGGTCGTGATCTCAGGGTCATGAGATTGAACTGCCCATTGGGCTCCACGGTGGGCGTGGAGCCTGCTTCAGATTCTCTGTCTCCCTCTGCCTCTCTGCTTCTCGCTGTCACGTGTGCGTGTTCTCTCTCTCTTCCCCCCGCCCCCAAATATATATAATAAAAAAAATCATTTAATGTGTGTAATAATACATCCACTCAAATGGAGGTATGGGAAGAGTAATAGATAATACTTCACACTTTTCATAAGTTACACATTGTTTAAAAAAATCTTTGCTTATTTGATTGATGAAACATACTCTTTACTGTTTTGTTTTTATTTGTTATATTAATAATTTTGAATGTTTTTTTCTCAGCTATTAAGTATGTCCTGAATTGACTGATTTTTGAGTGTTGTGTAGTCAGTCCTCTCACTGGCTGCGCCATCAGCAGTACCACTCCCATCTCACAGTTGTTGCAACTGCTTTTTTCCTCGCTTGTCTTTTAGCTTTGTTTCCATGTTTAATGTATAAAATGTTATGCTTAGGTATTACATTTAATAATTTTCCTTTGGTGACCTCACTGTTTTTATGCTTAAAAAGTATGTTCCATCCTGAAATATGACAATAATTGATTCCTTTTTGCCAAATTTTTATGATTTCCCATGAAAACATTTTAATATTTATTTCCGTTTTAAAAAAATAAACCAATTATGTTCCTATTTCCTTGAATGTATTACTAGATTCATTTTGGGATTCAATATAATATTCTAATAATAGTATGTATTTTCTTCTACTATCCTTCCAAGATTCTCTAAGCCTTTACTAGCATTATCCCATTAATGCATACCATACCCTTGTGGGTTAGGTAATAACTGTGATCAGAGTTCCGAGGCTGTTTTTAGAAAATCTCCAGAACAAATAAGGCTTAATTTTGTCAACAAAACATTTATAAGCAGTCTTTAATGACTGCCTGACATCACGTTTAGAGTTTGGGATAAAAAGCATAGTTCTAGTTAATGGCAGCTTTGCCAACTTTTGTTTTCTGACTTCATTTTTTAGTCTGAAAAATTTGCTAATCTTGTACATCTTTCTTAAATGATGTAAGGTGGATTATGATTAAACAAATAGTTTAATTCTAGACTAGTGGTTCTCAATCTTGGCATTACGTTAGAATTATCTGAGAAGGTTTTTAGAAAATACTAATACTCAGGTTTCACCCCCCAGAAATAACTGTTGGATTCTTCTGTGGTGGGACTGAGTATTAAGAGTTATTAAGAAGCTCCCCAGGTGATTCTAACCTGAAGCCAAATAATGGTTTTGTATTTGACATCGCCGGTTCTCAAAGTATGGTCCCCTGACTTGCTGCATCACCTGGGAATTTGTTACAAATGTAGATTTTCAGGCCACATCTCAGGTCTGTTGAATTAGAAACTCTGGGGTTAGGACCTAGCAATCTGTGTGTGCGCGCGTGTGTTAATTTTTTGTTATGAGATAATTGTAGATTCACATGCAATTGGAAGAAATAAATAGAGATCCATTATCACCAGCTTAACATAACTGGAGTGTGTGTTTAGTTAAATGAAATTTTATGTGTCCTACCATCAGAGTCAAGATACAACAAGAATCTGTGTTTTCTCAAGCCTCCAAGTGATTCTGATGCAGCTAAAGCTTGAGAAAAATCACATAATAATAAAAAAATAAAAAAATAAAGTGAAACTGCAAGAGCAGGAATAGACAGTCTAACTATTCAAGACCAGCTGGATAGGTCTCACCAGGGAGCTTGGCAGAAATGCAGAGTCTCAGGTTCCATCTCAGACCTAATGAATCAGAGTCTGCATTGTACCAAGATCCCCAGGTGATTTGTGTGGACATTGAGAGGGTGAAGGATACCTGACAAGTGGGTAAAACAAAAACATCTCAAACGAACAAACAAAAAATTCAGTTTTCAGAAATTAGGCTTAAATATTTATTTTTGTAGTAAATAACTCTTGTAGTAAAGATAGTTTCTCTTGTAGTGAAGATAAAATCAATTTTTAAAAAAGATATTAATTATTTATTTGTGTGTGTGTGTGAGAGAGAGAGCATGAGTTCGAGCAGGGAGAGGGAGAGAATCTCCAGCAGACCCCATGCTCGGTGCAGAGCCCAATGTGGGGCTCCATCCCATGACCTTGAGATCATGACCTGAGCTGAAATCGATTGTCAACCTACTGAGCCACCCAGGCACCGCCATAAAATCAATTTTTAAGCCAAACTGGTATGTTTTTCTGCTTTTATAGTCTAGTCATTTCAAGATTCTATTATGCTGTTGCTTTTGTCTGATGGAGTTGAATTTTTTTTACCACATAGGATATAAAATTTGAGATTTTTTTCATTAATTAGTCTTAATATTATAACATCTTAAGTATGAGAAATATGACACCCATCATCAGCATCATCAATATCAAACATGAATGTGTCTGAACCTCTTTCCCCATCTCTCTCTCTCTCTCCTTTTTTTCCCCACTCCTTTCCCCACTTCCTCTCTCTTTTTTTTTCAGTCACTTCTGATAATATTGAAGATTCTGGGTTTGTCTCAGGTTCATGTTGCAGCTATTTTGATGACTATCACTATTTTCTGCTTTCATTTTTATAATATTTGTTTTGAGAGTCTGAGAAAGTATTTTAAGGAAAAAGTGCTACAATGAGGAAAACAAGTGAGGTGGGGAACCCTATCAATAGGCCATTATTTTAGGCCATTTTCCAACTCCCTCTGCCTTGCTCCCCACCCAAGAGTAAATGAAAACATTTACGGTTTTTCCTTGTCTCCTCCCTGTCTTTTTCCACATTATATAAGGTGCCAGAGATTAATCAGTGAGCAAGATATGATTCTGTTTCTTAAGGAGCTGACATTCTGTTGGGGACATGTAAAACCAATCACAATATAAGGAGCTGACATTCTGTTGGGGACATGTAAAACCAATCACAATATGATGAAGTATGAGAGGAACACCAACAAGGGAGTCCTCACAAAAAGTGTTGCTGAATAGGATTTCATTGAAGTGCGTCTGTGCAGGCCGAATGTAGAAGGCTGAATAAGAATTTGCTAGGCAGATTTATCAGCCAGGGGGTCAGCAGGAAACAAATTCAGCCCTGATAGTTTAAATGCAGGTACTGCATGTGACAGTGTAGGCAGAAGGCAAAGAAGGGATGGAGAGGCACACAAAGTGGGAAACCATTCCCTCTTTATACAGCCAAAGGGATCAGAAGGAAACATAAGTCCTGGAGCCCAGTGAGAGCTGGAACTGTGGCGGAGGGGCCCCCTGGTTGAAGCTGCCGTAGCAGAGGCACCGGGCTACTTCCATAGATACAGTGCCTAAACTGGGAGGGAGCTATTAAGAAATTCCTTGATCTCTTCCTCTTCCCATTGGTGCCTCCCATTGGTCAAATCTAATTAAAAGTCAGCTGGCAAGGGAACTGGGGTCCTGCAGTCCTTACGGTCAGTTGTCAAGAGCACTGAGCAGGACAGAGCACACTGGGAATGGATGGAGCTTGGACAAAGTACAATAATCAGCAGATAAGGCAGAAATGGCAATTTCAGGGAGAAGGAACATTATGTGCTGATGCACAGAAGAGCAAAAGATTGGCAACTCAGGAATAACAAGGAGCACAAGAGGCAAGGAATGTGAAAGGAGAGTAGTAACAGATGTGGCTGGATAAATATTAATAATAGCCGATATTTTTGGTCCCAGGCACTTAGCTAAATACTTTTTATAATTTATTCCATTCAGTTCTCACATGGTTAGGAAGTTGGCCATCTTATGTACAAGCTATGACTCGTGTCCACAAACACATATGCAATTTTTTTTTTTTTTTACATTGACTCAAACTTGGCTGTGAACCTTTTAAATTGTATCCTAGTCATTATTTTGATGCTTGACCTTTCAATTGAGTTGCGTGGAAATCCAGGAGATTTGCATGGTGCCCAGATAAATAAGGAGGACTCCAATTTCCAGGCCACTGAATCCTGCTGACTTCTTCCTTGTTACTTGACTTCCCCGGATTCTCAGCTAGGGACACCAAGCATCTTTGTAGAGGCTGTGGTCCCCAAAAGGGAGTCCAGCCTCTTCATAGGTTCTTTCTTCATCATTCCTGATGTGATAATTTGTGTCAGATCTTTTGGTAAGAGTCTTAGGAGGTAGGTCATAGTTCATTCCTCTTTCAGACAGGTTATACTTAAGAACTTTTGATTTATATCATGATCTATGATAATTTTTTATTTTTATATTTTTGTAACCTATTCTGTTTTGGGGAAATATAAACAGTTTATGCTCCTTGAAGACTGTGACATGCTCCATTTTACTGTCAACCTTTTTTTTTTTTTCTTAGAGAGAGAGAGAGTGAGAGTTGGGAGGGGCAGAGGGAGAATTTTAAGCAGATTCCACACGCAGTGTAGAGCCTGATGCAGGGATCGATCTCATGACCCTGAGATCATGACCTAAGCTGAAATCAGGAGTTGGATGCCTAACCGACTGAGCCACCCAGGTGCCCCATCACCAACTCTTTTGAGCAGGGGTGGGCAAACTTTTTTGGTAAAGGGTTAGATAGTAATTTAGGCTTTGAAAACCAAGAGGGAAAATTGAGGGTATTATGCAAGTACTTCTACAATAAGAGAAAAAACAAATTTTCACAAAATTTTGATTAATTAAATAAGAAATAAAATAATTGAGTACAATTTTTGTTTGATAAAACAGATTTGCTAATGAGAGAATGGAATTCTTTTTTTTTTTTTTTGGAAGGTAACATTTTTATTTAGTTGCAGTACAAATTTCGTGTTCCCTATCACCAGAATTGATTGCAAATGTTTTCCCCTTAATGTTGATCTCTAGTAAGAATTTACATATTTCATCTTTGAGAATGTTTTTTGTTCACACAGAAAAGTGCTGCCAAGTAGTGATATCAATCCACCAGCAGCTGATTTTAATCGAGCGTATTCATTGTCTGGACAGCATTTGTAGAATTTAGTAGATATTTCTCCTGGTATTCTTCTTTTACATGTTGTGATATTGCAGATTAATCACTTAAAATTGAAAATCAGGTGGAAGGTCTTCAATTGAACAGTTAAATGGATTTTGAAATATGGAAGTGTCCTTTGCAATTGGCTGGAAGTCTGAAAAACACTGCTATAGTTTGCACTCAGAAAACATATCCATTGCAAGTTTGTGTGGGAATGGAACTCTCACTTTTTGTTTTAACTTTTGCCAGCATGGAAAATACATAAAGCAAGCTGACAGTACTTTTGATGCAAACATTAGTTATCAAAAAAATGACTTTATCACCATAAAATTTTTGCATGTTAGTTCTGTTTTGTCTTATAATTTTGGGTTGAATTCATTAAAAAGCATTATCAATTCTGCAGGAAAAGCTAATTTCCAAAGCTATTCAGTGTTCGTTTATAGTGGTTAAGGGTGGTTCTTCTTATTCAGAAAAGACTCATTCTTGACCTTCAGCTTAAAAAAAACCACAAACTTTACCATTGTTAAGCCATAGTACTGCTGTGTGGGAGAGTGGGTCAGGATATTCAGCCTCTTCTGCTTCTTTTTCAAGATTTTATTGATTTATTTAGGGAGAGAGTGCAAGCAGAAGGGAGGGGCAGAGGGGAAGGGAGAGAGAGAGAGTCTCAAGCAGACTCCATGTTGAACGCAGAGCCTGATGTGGGTCTCAGGGGCTCTCACAACCCCGAGATCATGACCTGAGCCAAAATCAAGAGACTGAGCCACCCAGGCGTCCCTATTCAGCTTTTATTTTTGAGAAAACTTCATGAGACTAACTATGGTTAAGGCTGTCAGAGCAAATGAACATCACCATTGACACTGCAGGTTTAATGTCACTTGATAGATTGAAATGTTTTCCTCGGCTGTCCCTGCTGATGAATAATACAAGAAATAGCTCTTGGCTTTAAACACCGGCATTTTTACAAAACTCTGCAAAGTTGTCCAACTAAGTCTCTTTTTGCTCCACACATAATTTTTACCACCCTAAGTTGTAACACATCTTAGCGGATTCCACTTAATAGCTTAAGTTGTATTGAATTAGTGCTTTTTCAACTTCTTTGGAAATATTCTTGTTTGTAGTTGTGCCATGTGCAGCCTATTCATAGAGGCTAAATTTTCAGTCACTTCAAAATCAGCAGAATTGACTCTTTTTATAAAGAACAACTGAGCAGTATCCATAACATCTGTCAATTCATCAAAGCCAAGGAAAACCACTCAAAATAATGTGCCTCATTTTTAAATTGACTATTGATATTGCTCCCAATGTCTTCAACTCTTTGAACAACTGTTCTTACCAAAAGATTAATAGTCCTAAACAAGTTTATTTTCTTTGGACACATTGCTTTAGCTGCTGCAATCAAAGACAATTTAATTAGCTCACTGTTGGTAAAAGGTTTTCCTTGCTTGGCTAACACGTGAGCTACTCAGAGGCTGACTGTGGTTGCAGTCTCATTTTTATTATTGTATATTTTTGTGAAGAAATTCTGTGATGAGATACTCTGTTTTAAATTTTATGATTTTTCTGACCACTGCTTTTCCTATGAGTTGGGAATATGGGGATGAGCAGTTAATCGTGTATATTGTATTCTTCTAGCATGAATCTAATATCACTGAACAATAAACAAAATACTTTGTTATCTAATTTAATAAAAAAAAGAGTCCATGTTCCAGTGTGTGCTAAAAGTATGGCACTCTTCTCCTCTTGATTTGTTTTGACATGATGGGTATGCATTGGTCATAAAAAATTGTGGTAAGGTAAGACATCTGAAAAGCTGTGGAGTTAGAGCTGGATCCCTGCGATTTGTAGTGCTCCAGGCAGGTGTGCAAAACCATGAGAGTGAGAGTGCCATTTGGGGTCATTGTCATGACCACTTGACTTTTGTAGTTCAAAAGCAACCATAGATGTGAACAGGTGAGCATGGCTGTGTTCTAATAAAAATTTTATTTATGAACCCTGAAACTGAAATTTCATATAATTTTTATCTATTATTAAAGATTATTTTTCTTTTGCTTTTTGCATTTAAATATGTAAAGATAATTCTTAGTTTGTGGTTTGAACAAAAATGGGCATCAGGCTAGGTTTGGCCTGTAGGCCATTGTTTGCTGACTGCTGATTCTACTGATTATCTTAGAATCTCAGAGACACTGAAAAATACAAATGTTTTGGCACTGCGTAAGACTTGACATACAAAGTTAGGAAAAGCTGACTATCTTGTTTAGCATTAAATCTCCAGCACATAGATGCCCAGTAAGTGTTTTTTGATTAAGTAAATGATAGACAATTTCTGGCATATAAAAGCCTATAATAAGTCTGTTGAATGAATGATTTATTATATATAGTACACATATATGGAATCAGGTAATTCAGGTGTGCAGGAGGTATAGCAGGTAAGCAAAGCACTCTGTAGACTATTTCAATTAAGACTCTTTACCATTAGGTATTATCATCAAATCTCTCTCCCTTTTTTTTTTTTTAAAGATTTATTTATTTATTTGACAGAAATAGAGACAGCCAGTGAGAGAGGGAACACAAGCAGGGAGAGTGGGAGAGGAAGAAGCAGGCTCATAGCGGAAGAGCCTGAGGTGGGGCTTGATCCCACAACACCGGGATCACGCCCTGAGCTGAAGGCAGACGCTTAACCGCTGTGCCACCCAGGCGCCCCATCATCAAATCTCTTAAAAATGTTATGCAGACTCTATCAAAATTCCAGTAGCATTTTACACAGAACTGGAATAAACAATCCTAAAATTTGTATGGACTCACAAAAGATCCTAAAGAGTCAAAACAATTATGAGAAAGAACACAGCTGGAGGTATTACACTCTTTGATTTCATACAATATTATGAAGTATAGTAATCACAACACTGTGGTATTGGCATAAAAGAAGACATAGAGATCAATGGGACAGAATAAAGAGACCAGAAATAAATCCAGGCATATATGGTCAATTAATTTATGAGAAAGGAGGCAAGAATAGATAATGGGGAAAGGAGAGTTTCTTCAAAAGTTGGTTCTGGGAAAACTGGACAGCTATATGCAGAAGAACGTAACTGGACCACTGTCTCACAGCATACACAAAAATTAACTCAAAATGGATTAAAGACTTGAATGTTAAGACTGGAAACTGTAAAACTCCTAGAAGAAAACATAGGTGGTAAGATCCTTGACATTGCTTTTGGTGATATTTTTTTGGATCTGACTACAAAGGCAGTGGCAACAAAGGCAAAACTAAATAAATGGGACTATGTCAAACTAAAATTCTTTTGCACAGTGAAGGAAACCAACAGCAAAATAAAAAGGCCACCTATTGAATGGAGCAGATATTTGCATCTGATAAGGGGTTAACATCTAAAATATATAAAGAACTTATATAGCTCAATATCAGAAAACCGAAAGGGTCCAATTAAAAAATGGGTGGAGGATGTGAATAGACATTTTTCCAAAGAAGACACCCAGATGGTCAGCAGACACATGAGAAGATGCTCAGCATCACTAATCATCAGGGAAATGCAAAACAAAACCACCATGAGATATCACCTCACGTCCGTCAGAATGGCTATTTTTAAAAAGACAGGCTGCAACAAATGTTGGTGAGGATATGAAGAAAAGGGAACCCATATTCACTGTTGGTGGGAATGTAAATTGGTGCAGCCACTATGGAAAACAGTATGGAAGTTCTTCAAAAAATTAAAAATAGAACTACCGTATGATCCAGCAATTCTATTCTGGGTATTTATCTGAAGAAAACAAAAACACGAATTTGAAAAGTTATATGCACCCTGATGTTTTTTGAAGCATTATTTACAATAGCTAAGGTATGGAAACAACCTAAATGTCCCTTGATGGATAAATGGACAAAGAAGATATGGACACACACTCACACACCCCTAAGTGTCCGTTGATGGATAAATGGACAAAGAAGATATGGACACACACACACACACACACACACACAGGAATAATACTCAGCCATAAAAAAGAATGAAATGTTGCTATTTGTGACAATGTGGGTAGACCTTGAGAATATTACGCCAAGTGAAGTAAGTCAGATGGAGAAAGACACATACCATATGATTTCATTTATATATGGAATCTTAAACAAAACAAAACAAATGAACAGATAAAGCAAAGCATAACTCATAGATACAAAAAATAGATTGATGGTTGCCAGAGGGGAGAGTGTGAGGGATGAATGAAATCATTGAATCAAGAGGTAGAAACTTCCAGTTATAAATAAGTTATGGGGATGTAATGTACAGCATGTGGCTATAGTCAATAATATTGTATCGTAAAGTTGAAAGTTGCTAAGAAAGTAAATCTTAAAAGCTCTCAGCACACACACAGAAATTGTTTTGTAGCTTTGTATGGTGAGGGATGGTAACTAGACTTACTGTGGTGATCATGTCACAATGTATACAAAGGTGGATTCATTATGTTGCACACCTGAACTAATATGTTGCATGTCAGTTACACTTCATTAAAACAAGTTGTGTAGAGAAAAGGAAGAATTTTCAACAAGGAAAGAATTTCAAGCCAAAGACGGTAGTAGCTAAATGCATTTTCCAGGAGGGTAAACTCAGTGTATTTTAGCTATTTAATATGCTAGAGTATTTAATTAAAGTTCCCCCTCCCCAATTAATGTGTACTTTCAGGAATGTGGTTTGACTCTAGGATACAGGTAACTGTGACAGTTAGCCAAAGGTGTACTTTATGCTATATTTCAAACTCACTTAGATCACATGCAAGTGGAGAACTCAGTCAGCTCTTAAGCTTTGGCATGGGGCTGTGTTCCATGGATATGCACTATATTATCAATCCGCAGCCTTAATTTTGTGTTCTGTTACTAGAGCAAGATTAAATGTGACATCGCTATGTAAGTACAAGTTTCCTGTTCATTTTTTTTTTTTTCTGCTATAGGGGTATATAAGAGAAGGGTTGGTATACTGGCTTTTTCACATCCTGTGTTCTGTAGGCAAGGTTCTTACCCTTATTGAGCCTTGGTTTATTCCTCTGACAAGTTGTAATATGATCTACTTTAGAGCTTGATTATGGAGATTAAATGAGACAATATGTGTCAACTGCTGAGCACAGTGCTTGGAGAATGGTAATGGTAGCTATTATTTATATTAAATGACAGGTTTCATACTTTAATATTTCTTAATATGAGATGACTAGGTGACTGTTGACACTGCATAATACAAGGTCATTATGGGCAGAGTTAAACAGTAACTACTTACAAATGTTGGGTAAATGAACTACAGCCTTTTAATATCCACAGGGTAGCCCATGGGTCTGCTGTACATGTGTGTGCAAGATTTTTTTTTTAACTACTGTTTTCCTTGTATTCTAACTTTTCTTGAAGAGAATTAATGCTAATTTTGTTGAGATTTGTGAGAAGGGATACTAAGGGCTATTATTAAATAAATAATTAATTAATTGTTTATTTCAACAATACTGATCACCTGCAATGTGCCAAGCACTGGGTGACAGTGAAGAGTAAGACATTGTCTCTGCTCCTCAGGAGCTCACTTGTAGCTGGGAAGACTAATCAAGTTAGTGATTGTTGCAGTAACAGAGTAAGCACATGATGATATGGGCATGACTGAAAGGGGCACCTAACCTGGTCTTGGGAGACAAGAAATTTCCCAGAAGAGGAAATCTGAAGCCAGGTGAAGCAGTGATGGGGGCATCCTGCTAGCCGCAGAGGGAGCAGTGAAAGCATCTGGAGAGGTTTGTATGAGCGTTGTAAACCGTGTTATGAAATGTGAACACTATCCTGGGGGCAGGAAGGTTTTATGTACACAAAGACATTTGTGTTTAGAAATACAATTTTGGTGGTAGTGCAGAACAAGTAAAGATTGTGGGTAAGAAGAGCAGTCAAGAGGTGGTTGCAGTACTCCAGGTGAGAGGAAATGGTGGGTGGGGGGATGGGGAGAAAGCAAACAGATAGAAGACCTGTGAAAGAGTTAGAAGTGATATTACTTGTCTCTAATTGAAGGTGAGGGTATATGAAAGATGGAGGATTTAATCAGGGTTCCTAAGTTTTTTACTTCAGCCTCTGGGTAGATGTTGGTGTCATTCATTGAGATAGGAAACATGAGAGGAAGTGCAGGTTTTGTCTGGGGAAATGGGGAATTGGGGAAATGATGAGTTCTTTATTAGACACATTGATTTTTTTGTGTGCTTATGGGATCTTCAGATGGAGACCCTCCCTGCTCCAATGTCTGCAATTTAGGAAAGGAATCTTGGGAAACGAAAGGAGAATTCTAGCATGTGTCTAATTTCCTGGCAGGCATTCTAGTCAATTTTTTTGGGAAGCCAGCAAAGCACAGGCACCTCACACCTCAAAAAAGAGAGAGAAAATTAGAAAAATCTAGAAAGAAGTTACTTAAACTTCAGCATACTTTTAAATTTTATGTTAATTTAAAAACAAAATTTTATTTTGTTGTTCAGTGTTGTTTTAATTTGAATGGTGAAGGTGTGGGAACCTGAGATACAGATTTGTGAGTCACTAGCATAAAGATGCTAATTAAGGTGACCTGAGTGTATGAGATTATCTAGGGAGGGAATGAAGAACATTCATTTTCTTGCCTGATTGCACATTGGAATCTTTGGGGGAACTTTCAAAATATTCTGATGCCTGAGACCTGTCCCTAGAGATTCTGACTTCACTGATCCAGGGTCGCCTGGGTCAAGGTTTGAGAAGCTCTGGCTTAGAGTGAGAAGAGATCCCAGTAAAGAATATGGAGGACCATAACACTTAAGAGTCAGGTCACAGAGGAAAGTAAAACAGGTGGTCTGACTCAGAGTCCAAGGAAACAGTACTCTTCAGGGGCTTCAGGTGTAGCTGCATCATATGTGCTTGATTCAGATGGTTGAGTTCAAAGACCAACCAACCAACCAAGCAACGAATCAGTCATCATAATCCTCGAAGGTCTCCGTCACTGCCAACTAAAGTATCCCTGCTGAGATGTGCAGGATGAAAATGACTACTATGGTTAAAGACTTGGGTACTAAGTCTGCGTGCTAGAGAATGGAGCTTGGCAAAGGCATTCGTACGTGTATCTGGCCTCAGTGTGTGTGTGTGTATGTGTGTGTGTGTGTGTGTGTAATCTTTTTCTCTTGTAGTACTATATAGCCGTAAGTATTAATGATTACATCACACAGAGAGGGAAAGTTGAAAGTGGAAGCTTAAGTCTGGAAGCAATAATATAGTTTAAAAAATTGAGATATAATTCATATGCAATTAAATTAATTCTTTAAAAATGTACAATTCACTGGTTTTTTAGTGTATTCACAAGCTTGTATAACTATTACTAGTATCTAATTCCAGAAAAAAAACACATAGTTTGGACCTATGTGATAGGATAAGAATTTGGTTTTAGTCATTTTATTTGTAAAATACGATTTAATCTAATAGTATATGAGAACAGTTCTAGTTTCAAAAATTAAAAAGTGAAATGTAAACAACAAAAAAGAAACCAAAAAAGCCCAACCCATATAAAAAAACTGCTGGCATTGAGATATTTGCTAAAAGTATATCAACTCACTAAACAACACCAAAAATATCCCTTATTTAAAAAAAAATGTTGGGGTGCCTGGGTGGCTCAGTCTGTTTAGTGTCTGATTCTTGATTTTGGCTCAAATCATCATCTCAGGTGGTGAGCGTAAGCCCTGTGTTGGGCTCTGTGTTGGGTGTGGAGCCTGCTTAAGAGTCTCTCTCTCCTTCTGTCCCCCCACTCCATGCGCGCTCTCTCTCTATTTCAAAAAACAAAAACAAACAAAAACAAAAACAAAAACCTGTTTTACTTCCATGCAATGAAACCCAGCACCATTTGCCACGAATAGGAAGGCAAGAGTAAGACTGAATATAATGGAAATTAAGAACGTAAGATTTAACTAAGGTAAAGATATTTATATCCAATGTCTCTCAGATCTCTCCTGTTAACGTCCAGTTACCTTCATCGTTGCTGCTCCCACTCTGCTCCATCATGCCTCAGAATACTGCAGATTCTCATTGTTCCCCTCCTTCCAGTATTGCCTCACAAGCATTGAAGAGCCAGTTTTTAACTTGGCCTTCCTGGCTGGCGTGATCTGTCCTTGCTTCCCTGCCATTCTCTTCGATCTTTACTGCACTCCATGTAAACTGCCTGCTCATTTCCTCACATTAGTCACTCTTCTTTCAGCCTCCAAGCCTTTCTTCCTGACATTTTCCATCTCCCTGGAACACTCTCTGCCTCCTCTCTTTGCCTCATAAACTCCGATTAATCTTTTAGTCACCTCCTCAGGAAGTCTTTCCTGACCACATTCTTCCTACTGAGTCAAATCTCCCTTTGTAAGACTTTATATATGTGTGTGTTTTTTTGTGTGATTATTTGTGTAATGTTCATTATCTGTCTTAATGGATCATAAATTCAGTAAAGGCAAGGGCTTGATCTGTTTTGCTTATTCTTGTATTCCCCTCACATAGCACATTTTTTGGCACATAGTAGGTTCTCAGTATATATTGTCTTGATAAAAATGAATGAATAAGTAAACAAATGGATCCATTGTGCTTGACTGCTTGTCTTCTGAGTTCTGTATTCTTTCTTATTCTCTCTTGACTGGATGCTTCTCTTCCATTGAGCTGATATGATGATGGCAGAGAGTTGTCATCTTTGTCTGCGGTTGTCTGAAGCTCAGACTTGAAGGACAGAGTATATTCATTGGCTGCATATCCATAGCTGACATTAGTACTGATTCTAATTTACCACTACGTGGAACTAGGCAATCACAAAATTGAAGAAAGTCCATTTTCCTATAATATATGGATTCCCCAATTTGCTGCTTTTCAAAATCATCTGGAGACCTTTTCAAAATGTAAATTCCTCTTCATGGGAGATTTGTGGGACTCTGAACTCTACCTGTTCCTCTCTGCACACATATTCTTCTAACTCTGCCCAACCTGAAGGAGCAAGAGTAATTTCCCCCCAAAGGGGTAATTGCTAAGTCTATCTGTATGAAGTTGATTGCTTTATATGTAGCTGGGGCTACAGGATGAACTATACCTAGGGATCCTCACCTGTAGGGGTTCTTTTCACCATGCTTAGGATGGGTGTAGAGTGTAAAATGAGAAAGGGAGAGAGAGAGAAAGATAGAAGGAGGTGGAGATATACCTAAAGGTTAACTGTGGTTATCTCAGTTTTAAGATTTGGGGTGATTTTCATTTTTTCTTTTGGTTCTCAGTGTTTTCTAAACATTTCTACAATTTATGTATATTACTTTTTAATAAGAAAACAGTGTTTTTATAAAGTACCTCAGCTATAATTTGCATCTGTGCAAAAATGTGAACACAATTTGCTTTAAACCAACAAATAAGAAGCTCCGTGCTAATTTATCGAGCACCTGTCCTGTGTTAAACACTTCATCTTAAGTAACTTCTAGTAACATTGTGCAACATATATTATCATTATTTTACAGATGGATAAACTGATGCTGGGAGAAGTGACATGACTTGCCCAGAGACTTTTGTAACAAACGGCACAGAGCTAGATAGTCCCAACTCAAAAGACCATAAATGTTTCTTTTATGCTAATTGTTTTGTTATTACAAACATTCATAAAAAATGCCAGAAAAAAAGAATCCATTTTGACCAAGTTCTCAGCTGTGGCTTATTCAGTTTGCATTTTCTCTCTCTGTCTCTCAGTTACTTGAAAACAGTTTATTGCTATGTAAGTGCTCAGTAAATGTTGTTTGGTTACTTTTCATGACTCCAGAAGGCAAATACAGTGCAGGATGAACCAGGAACTCTTTTTATGCTTTGCATTCAGTGCTTTGTTTGATTTGTTATTTTGATTTCTCCTACAGCTTGTGAGGACATAGACAATAAGCAATGATGCCAGTGGAGAAAGACTAGGAAAGGTTACTGCACCAAAAAAGTCAGTTGTTAACCTTCAGGAATGGAGGTGTGGAGTCAGATGAAGGCAAGGCATGATTTCCTACGCCCTTCAAATTTCTAAAGTAATTAAAAAAATGTAGATAATGAATTC
Organism: Ailuropoda melanoleuca; assembly: GCF_002007445.2. NCBI lineage: Eukaryota > Metazoa > Chordata > Mammalia > Carnivora > Ursidae > Ailuropoda > Ailuropoda melanoleuca. Next base: position 121,230,462 of record NC_048218.1, on the reverse strand, counting down.
ATCATTTTTTGTTTTCTCTTCTCCTGCTAACTGAGTATGTTTGGGAACTTGACAAAATATTACATATTGTTTAAAAATATTCTAAGAAGTCTCAGCTACGCACCAGAGATTCATTTAATTTAATATTTTTAGAAGATATTTATTTTCAGTAACTAAAGACTTTTGGTATTGTTTCCTTGGTACCTTAATCATCTCTGCTCAGAGATAACATTCAGCATTGTACTGATATTCAAAAAGATTATTAACAAAACTTCCATTTCATTTCCTGAGGTATGGGAAGAAAAGAATCTTTTGATTTTCTCCTCCCTAATTTAAAAATCATGTTCACAGGAAATTCTTTATAATTCTTTTAAATAAACAGGAAACATAATTATTTGCTTGGGGGTGTATATATATGTGTGTTAAAAATAGTATAGGTTGAGGAGTACAATGTGTTTTGTAAAAAAATCAGGATTATGTAACATGCTTCAAATGAGATCCAGGGTTGTGTGTGTGTTTTTGACATGGTCTTACTGGCTCGAGGGTTTTTTGGTTTTTGTTTTAAGTTTTGTTTTTGAATTTTATTTTTCTGACGCTCTTCCTGTTTTCTTATAAGTCCAGCAATGGAATAAGAGTTGAAGAGCTGGCGGATTCACATGGAGACAGTTTTTGTAACATCATCTGTCAGGTGTCTGCTTTTTTCTTATTAGTCATCTGGCATTTTGAAGACTGATTGAGGCCATTACAAAATGTACTGCAGATCATAGACCTTACATCTTTAATTAATTAATGTTCACAAAGCACTGTGCAATTGATTAATAAAACTAGCTGTTGAAACATACTGAATGGTTAACTCTTTTCATATTTTTCTCTTATTTCCACACCAAATGCATGAACTGATTTATTTTTTTAAAAATGAGCCAAAGCTGATCTTAGACACTTTTTTCTTTTGAGCTCTTTCTACATTATTTACCATGTGTATAGGGATATCTTTCATAGTTTTGCTTCTTCTGATTTTCCTGGTACATATATATTCCTGATGGATATAGATTTTTCTCAGCTGGAAAACACCATTCAAATATTATTTTCATTCTTAATATAAGAATTAATTTTTGATGCCAATGGAAAAAAAATCTGTAAAATTATTCAGGCCACTAAACCAGCCTCTATTTAAACTTTGAAAGAGAAAATTAACAGTCATAGGGAATGCTTTCTAAGAAAAAAGAATATTCCATGAAGAATGTTTATTTACAAGAAAAGGTACTATTCGTTTTAGAACACAGCAATAAATGTAACTATAAGGAGCAGATACATCATGAATCAACTGAAAGATTCAGTGCAAATAACCTATGTATGCTGTTCTCTAAGAATTCATAATCTCAAATCCATATTGATTTTTCATAAAAATAAGTTGTAGCACAAATTTATAAAGACAGAGAGGATTATTAGTTTGCAAAAGCCAACTCTAAAAGTAAAAATTTATACTGTATGTAAAAATTATGTCATGTGGCTTAATTGTATGTCATAGCAGTAATTATTACTAAATAATTTCAGAGAATTCACAGTGGAAAATACTATCAGTGAAACCCGAAGGAGTAAAACTGTAATAGTGTGAATTCCTTGGTGATGTGATTTGAAGTTAGAAAGTCCCATTTTTGTCTCCTTTTACTTTGTATGGAGAAATTAAATGATTCTAGAAATAACAGGTATTTAATTCTGTGGTTTTCCACTTCACTATAATAGAGTAAGATTTATATCACATTTAGATTACTGAAAGGTAATCCTAAAGTTTTACAGATTTTATCCTTGAAGAGCATTATGAGATTTTAAAATGACTTTTAAGTAATCATATGCTCATAGTCTGAGCATATTAATTTCAAATGTGAGATGTTCATTGGGAGAGTATATATTCTTGAAGAAGGAATATAATACAAGGAAGTCCTCATATTCAAATCAGGAAGATACAGAGTGTCCATGGCTGTCAGTCTGTCTATATGTGTGTATTTCTGATTGTCCTTGATATTGGAAGTCAAATGCAAATTTATTTTTGTAAGTAACAGCAGAGATAGACAAGTGATTTATCTGTGATTGACTCATTCTGTTTGTGGCAAATCACTTTTGGAAAGTATTTTCAGGGGTTTTGACAAGATAACTGGTTTTAATAGGAATGAGTCAATGACAGGAGTAATAGAAATCTGTGAGGATGTTTCAAATATTCTGTAGATAAAAAGTATATGCAAGTTGAATTCATTATCAGAAAGAGTTCACATGGGTAGGTACAAAATAGCTATATTATTTTTTTCTTTTTATGTCTGCAGTTTATTGGATATATACCTAGGCCGCTCTTTGTATCTGGTCAAATACTAAAACGTTCTGGTAATTAAAAAAAATTTTTTAATGTTTTTCTGTGAAGCAAGACTTGAAGCTTCTAGTGAAGCATCTGAGTCACATGGCACCATATTAGAGATGCATGGTGCTACCGTATAAACCATAAGACAAAACGTTAATAAAATGTGTCGGGTACTTTGCTGGGCAAGTGTTTATATGGGAAAAGATTCAGGAAAGAGGGATATTAATTAATCTAGCCCTAAGCAAAAGCTCTTTTTGGGTTGAGGATGAGGAAAATCAACAACTGCAGTTTGAATTAATATTTATGTGGTGATTTTTACTTGTATTTTATTTTTCAAAATATATTTTTATTGATATATAATGTATTATTTGTTTCAGGGGTACAGGTCTGTGATTCATCAGTCTTACACAATTTACAGCACTCACCATAGCACATAGCCTCCCCGGTGTCCATCACCCAGCCACCCCATCCCTCTCACCCCCCTCCACTCTAGCAACCCTCAGTTTGTTTCCTGAGATTAAGTCTATTATGATTTGCCTCCCTGTCTGGTTTTCGTCTTATTTCATTTTTTTCTCTCTTTCCCTGTGATCTTCTGCCTTCTTTCTCAAAGTCCACTATCAGTGAGATCATACGATAATTGTCTTTCTCTGATTGACTTATTTCGCTTAGCATAATACCCTCTAGTTCCATCCATGTCATCGCAAATGACAAGATTTCATTTTTTGATGGCTGCATAATATTCCAGTGTGTGTGTGTGTGTGTGTGTGTGTGTGTGTGTGTGTGTGTGTGTGTATTTATATATATATACCACATCTTCTTTATCCAGTCATCTGTCGATGGACATCTAGGCTCTTTCCACAGTTTGGCTATTGTGGACATTGCTGCTGTAAACACTGGGGTGCCCGTGTCCCTTCGTATCACTACATTTATATCTTTGGGGTAAATACCCAGGAGTGCAATGGCTGGGTTTTAGGATAGCTCTATTTTCAACTTTTTGAGGAACCTCCATACTGTTTTCTAGAGTGACTGCACTGGCTTGCATTCCCACCAACAGTGTAGGAGGGTTCCCCTTTCTCTGCATCCTTGCTGACATCTGTCATTTCCTGACTTGTTAATTTTAGCCATTCTGACTAGTGTAAGGTGGTATCTCATTGTGGTTTTGATTTGTATTTCCCTGGTGCCAAGTGATGTTGAGCAGTTTTTCATATGTCTGTTGGCCATTTGAATGTCTTCTTTGCAGAAGTGTCTGTTCATGCCTTCTGCCAATTTCTTGATTGGATTATTTGTTCTTTGGGTGTTGAGTTTGATAAGTTCTTTATAGATTTTGGATATTAGCCCTTTATCTGATATGTCGTTTGCAAATATCTTCTCCCATTCTGTCGGTTGTCTTTTGGTTTGTTGACTGCTTTGCTGTGCAAAAGCTTTTTATCTTGATGAAGTCCCAATAATTCATTTTTGCCCTTGCTTCCCTTGCCTTTGGCAGTGTGTCTAGGAAGAAGTTGCTGCGGCTGAGGTCGAAGAGGTTGCTGCCTGTGTTTTCCTCAAGGATTTTGATGGATTCCTGTCTCACATTTAGATCTTTTGTCCATTTTGAGTCTATTTTTGTGTGTGGTGTAAGGAAACGGTCCAGTTTCATTCCTCTGCATGTGGTTGTCTAATTTTCCCAATGCCATTTGTTGAAGAGACGGTCTTTTTTCCATTGGACATTCTTTCGTGCTTTGTCAAAAATTAGTTGACCAGAGAGTTTTGAAGGTCCATTTCTGGACTCTTTATTCTGTTCCATTGATCTATGTGTCTGTTTTTGTGCCCATACCATACTGTCTTGTTGATCACAGCTTTGTAATATAGCTTGAAATCAGGCAGCATGATGTGCCCAGCTTTGTTTTTCTTTTTCAACATTTCCTTGGCAATTCAGGCTCTTTTCTGGTTCCATACAAATTTTAGGATTATTTGTTCCATTTCTGTGAAAGTAGTTGATGGTATTTTTTTGATAGGGATTGCATTAAATGTGTAGATTTCTCTAGGTAGCATAGACAGTTTCACAATATTTGTTCTTCCAATCCATGAGCATGGAATGTTTTTCCATTCTTTTCCTCAATTTCTTTCATGAGTATTCTGTAGTTTTCTGAGTACAGATTCTTTGCCTCTTTGGTTAGATTTATTCCTGGGTTTCTTTTGGTTTTGGGTGAAATTATAAATGGGATTGATTCCTTAATTTCTCTTTCTTCTGTCTTGTTGTTGTTGTATAGAAATGCAACTGATTTCTGTGCATTGATTTATATCCTGCCACTTTACTGAATTCCTGTATGAGTTCTAGCAGTTTTGGGGTGGAGTCTTTTGGGTTTTCCACTTAAAGTATCATATCATCTGCGAAGAGTGAGAGTTTGACTTCTTTGGTGATTCGGAAGCCTTTTATTTCTTTTGTTGTCCAATTGCTGAGGCTAGGACTTCTAGTACTATGTTGAATAGCAGTGGTGATAGTGAACATCCCTGCCGTGTTCCTGACCTCAGGGCAAAAGCTCTCAGTTTTTCCCCATTGAGAGTGATATTAGCTGTGGGTTTTTCATAGATGGCTTTTATGATATTGAGGTATGTACCCTCTATCCCTACACTGTGAAGAGTTTTAATCAAGAAAGGATGCTGTACTTTGTCAAATGCTTTTTCTGCATCTATTGAGAGGATCATATGGTTCTTGTTCTTTCTTTTATTAATGTAGTGTATCACATTGATTGATTTGCAGATGTTGCACCAACCTTGCAGCCCAGGAATAAATCCCATTTGATCATGGTGAATAATCCTTTTAATGTACTGTTGGGTCCTATTGGCTAGTATTTTGGTGAGAATTTTTGCATCCTTGTTCATCAGGGATATTGGCCTGTAATTCTCCTTTTTGATGGGGTCTTTGGTTTTGGGATCAAGGTAATGCTGGCCTCATAAAATGAGTTTGGAAGTTTTCCTTCCATTTCTATTGTTTGGAAAAGTTTCAGAAGAATAGGTATTAATTCTTCTTTGAATGTTTGGTAGAATTCCCCAGGGAAGCCATCTGGCCCTGGGCTGTGGTTTGTTGGGAGATTTTTGATGACTGCTTCAATTTCTTTGCTGGTTATNAAGTTTCAGAAGAATAGGTATTAATTCTTCTTTGAATGTTTGGTAGAATTCCCCAGTGAAGCCATCTGGCCCTGGGCTGTGGTTTGTTGGGAGATTTTTGATGACTGCTTCAATTTCTTTGCTGGTTATGGGTCTATCCAGGTTTTCTATTTCTTCCTGGTTCAGTTTTGGTAGTTTATGCATCTCTAGAAATGCATCTATTTCTTCCAGATTGTCTTATTTGTTGGCATATAGTTGCTCATAATATGTTCTTATAATTGTTTGTATTTCTTCGGTATTGGTTGTGATCTCTCCTCTTTCATTCACGTTTTTATGTATTTGTGTTCTTTCCCTTTTCTTTTTGATAAGTCTGGCCAAGGGTTTATCAGTCTTACTAATTCTTTTTTTTTTTTTTAAAGATTTTATTTATTTATTTGACAGAAATAGAGACAGCCAGCGAGAGAGGGAACACAAGTAGGGGGAGTGGGAGAGGAAGAAGCAGGCTCACAGCCGAGGAGCCTGATGTGGGACTCGATCCCATAACGCCGGGATCATGCCCTGAGCCGAAGGCAGACGCTTAACCGCTGTGCCACCCAGGCGCCCCACAGTCTTACTGATTCTTTCAAAGAAACAGCTCCTACTTTCGTTGATATGTTCTGTTCTTTTGGTTTCTCTTTCATTGATTTCTGCTCAGATCTTTATTATTTTTGTTCTCCTGCTGGGTTTAGGCTTTATTTGCTGTTCTTTCTCTAGCTCTTTTAGGTGTAGGGTTAGGTTATGTATTTGAGACCTTTCCTGTTTCTCGAGAAAGGCTTATATTGCTATATACTTCCCTCTTAAGACTGCCTTTACTCACCCCAAAGATTTTGAACAGTTGTGTTTTCATTTTCATTTGTTTCTGTGAGTTTTTTTTAGTTCTTCTCTAATTTCCTGGTTGACCCATTCATTCTTTAGTAGGATGCTCTTTAGCCTCCGTGTATTTTAGTTCTTTCCAACTTTCCTCTTGTGTTTGGGTTCAAGTTTCAAAGCATTGTGGTCTGAAAATGTGCAGGAGATGATCCCAATCTTTTGGTACTGGTTGAGACCTGATTTGTGAGCCAGGATGTGATCTGTTTTGGAGAATGTTCCATGTGCACTAGGGAAGAATGTGTATTCTGTTGCTTTGGGATGAAATGTTCTGAATATATCTGTGAAGTCCATCTGGTCCAGTGTGTCATTTAAAGCCCTAATTTCCTTGTTGATATTTTGCTTAGATGATCTTTCCATTTCAGTGAGGGGGGTGTGAAAGTCCCCTACTATTATTGTTTTACTGTCAATGTATTTGTTTGATTTTGTTATTAATTGACTTATATAATTGGCTGCTCCCATGTTAGGGGAATAAATATTTACAATTGGTAGATCTTCTTGTTGGATAGACCCTTTAAGTATGATATAGTGTCCTTCCTCATCTCTTATTAATAGTCTTTGGTTTAAAATCTAAATTGTCTGATATAAGGATTGCCACCCCAGCTTTCTTTTGATGTCCATTAGCATGGTAAATGGTTTTTTACCCCCTCACTTTAAATCTGGAGGTGTCTTTGGGTCTAAAATAAGTCTCTTGGAGACAGCATATTGATGGGTCTTGTTTTTTCTTATCCAGTCTGATACCCTTTGTCTTTTGATTGGGGCATTTAGCCCATTTACGTTCGGGGTAACTATTGAAAGATATAAGTTTAGTGCCACTGTATTGCCTGTAAGGTGACTGTTACTGTATATTGTCTCTGTTCCTTTCTGGTATATGTTACTTTTAGGCTCTCTTTTTGCTTGGAGGACCCCTTTCAATATTTCTTGTAGGGCTGGTTTGGTGATTGCAAATTCTCCTGTTGGATTCGCACGTGTTCAGAATGGTTTGATAACTATCTAGCTGAATTCCTGGTCTCCTACTCCTCTGCCATCTTGCTAGCCAACTGCATGTATCTTTTGATTTAGCCTTCAAAGTGACCGCCTGAGGTAGGTGTTATCTTATTTTACACATGAGGAAACTGAGGGTCAGAGATACTACCATCAATCACAGGTGAGCACATGAGTTTAACTCAAGTCGTCTGGCTCCATATTCTTTACTTTTTCTTTCTGTCAATTGGAGACAGAGACAGTGTTAGTCCATATTAAAGGGATCAGCACACATGTTATGGGAGAGGCAAGACTTGAAAACCTTAATGGAAAAGGCAAAATCTAGATGTGTGGAACTAGGGATGTCACATACTGCATGAGTGATACATTAACTGGATTCAGCCTGCAGATGAGTTTGGTATGACTATTCTGGTGTTTTTTAAAAAGTCTGAATTTGAATGCCTTCTGTAGAAAAAGCATTTTCTAGTCTCAGTCTTCATTAGTGTCCCATCTAACTGCACTCACTTATAAATATCTGCTCAGACTCTGATGTTCTTTGAATATGCAGTCCTGAGCCGAATGAATCACATGAACAAGAACGTGGAGAAAAACATGAAGGTGAACATAGCAATTTATCTGGGCTGAGCATAGGTTTTTATTTAGGGAACTTTGGTAGGAAATTATTAAGGACTGGCTTATGGATGCTGTTTGTCCCTGTATATCCCCCAACTGCTCCCACCTCTTCCATGAAATCTAGGTTGGATGAGTTGGCCACAGTCCCAGTGAGTAGGAATTATATTGGGTTCTACGAGGCTGAGTTCCTGAAATTTCAAGCTTAATTGAGGTAGGTCCAATTTCTTGGGGCAGCACTAGTGTAGACAGGGTCAAAAACCTGTCTTCTGAGCTTGGAAAAGGAATCATAGTAAGTGAGGTAAGGTCCTGAGTATTGTTCTGAACATTGGCTGATGTTACTAGTACAATTTTATGGGACACTGGAAGTATGTTATTTTATTGATAAATTTTTTAAGGGTCAGGAGAAGAGTAGAAAGGTGCAATCAGGTTTTTTTTTTTTTTTTTGCATATATGTAAGATTGTTTCCTGGGATACCTAATTAAGGTACAAGTCCCTTTGATTGGTTACTTTGTGGGGGACATTACTTCTTTTCTTCCAATGGACTTTTGAGCCTTTGGAGGAGAAATAAGGTTATGAGTAATTACCTATGTATATCTATGTCTGTATTTATATCTATGTCTGTATTTTGAAATTGTGAACTTCTTTTCCACCTCAGGGACTTTGCACATGCTTTATTTCCTGCACAGAATGTTCTTCTCCAATGGAGAAGATGGAACTGATTTGTTTTTATCCTTTAAATTCTTACCCTGTCAATACAACTATCCCTCCTTTGAGAGATTGTCTCTGACCCATCTAAAAAGTAAGTTCCTATCTAAGCCCTATCTAAAAAATAAGTTCCTTCCACCTTTTTTGTTTTTTATCTGTTGTTAATTTTCACCACAGCATTAATCAATTCATAATTTTTTGTCTACTTACATATTTGTGTAACATACCCTCATAGTAATGTACCTCACAGTATCTTCAGAGAATGTAAATTTTGTAAGGACAGGGATTATGAACCCAGAATCTAGTTCCACAACAGAATGGATCCTTAAATAAGTATCTGCAAATGAATAGATAGTTGGAATACAATTTAAGAAAAAATACGATGGGTATTGATAAGAGAATGTACCATAGATTCCCATGTCAGATGAAGGTATGGAAGATGCTTTTAAGGTATGTACTGTAACAGGAATTTAATGTGTAATAGCAACAGGGGATTTCATATATATATGATATATCTATGTATATATCTGATGAAAGTTTCATACTGCTGAAGTAGAATATTGATTAATTCTTTAAAAAATTATATAATGAATACACTTTGAAGGTAGAAAGTTTAAATGACAGAAAAGGCTGTAAAGAGAAAGTAGAACTTTTCCTTCCCCCAGTTCCATTTTTAGTTAATCACTATTAATACATTCTTACATATTTTTCTAGAAATTTTATGTGGTATATATCTGTCATTGGTTTTATTTATCTTTTTAGATAGTTAACTAGTTATCTACTTGTTATCAAAATTATTTTGATTATAATAGAAATATGGTTCTGCCATTTGCAATTTTCATTTAATATATCTTGGATACTTTTTCATGTGAACCCATAAAATCTTGTACATGGGTTAGGTACAGTTAGGCATCTGACTCTTGTTTTTCCAGTGAAGTCATGATCTCAGGTTGTGGGATCAAGCCCCCTGTAGGGCTCTATGCTCAGTGCAGAGTTTGCTTCTTCCTCCCCCTCTGCCCTTCCCCCAGCTTGCATGCACACACACAGCCTCTCTCTCTCTCAAATAAATAAATAGAATCTTAAAAAAAAATCTAGTTTATATATTTATAGCCACTTCATTTCAACATTATATAAAACTTTGTTTCTACAGCTCCGTTTTCTCCATATTCCTTTTTGCTGTGATTTTCATACAAATTTTTTCTTTATAATTGTATATCCATCAACATGGACTTATAATTATTGCTTTATGCAGATGTCTTTTAAGCCAGGAGGAGAAAAAAAAGAGTTACAAATGAAGATACATTTATACTGTCTTTTATATTTGCTTATGTAGTTGACTTACTGGTATTCTTTATTTCTTTATATGATTTTGAATTACTCTCTAATGTCCTGTCATTTCAGTTAGAAGAACTCTGTAGTATTTTCTGTAGGGCAGGTTGCTTCCAATGTATTTTCTCATTTTTTATCTTAATTTATCCTTAATATTTGAAGGATAGTTTTGCCCAATACAGGAGTCTTGGTTGACATTTTACTTTATTTTTAGCACTAATAAACAGGTCATCCCACTATCTTCTGGCCCCCATGGTTTCTTATGAGAAATCAGCTGTTAATCTTATTTAGGAGGTCCTCTATGTGATCAGTCTCTTCTCTCTTGCTGCTTTCAAGATTCTTTCTTTGTCTTTATCTTTTGATTGTTTGATTATGATATTTCTATGTGTGGAACTCTTGATTTATCCTACTTGGAGTTCACAGAGCTTCTTGGATGTATAGGTGGATTTTAAAAAAATATTTTCATCAAAGGTAGGGTGTTTTGGCTATTAATTCCTTAAATTTGTTTTGTTTTCTTTCTCTCTTTTTGTCTCTTCTTCATCTCCTCTTTCTATCTTTTCTTTCTTCCTCCTCCTTTTTCCTTTTGGATTCCCATTATGCCTATATTAGTACACTTGATTATGTTCCACAGGTCTCCGAGGGTCTTTAAATTTTTTTTTTTTTATTTTTTGTCTTTCTGCTATTCAGACTGGGTAATCTGAATTGACCTATCTTCAACTTTGCTTTATTTTGTCAGCTCAAATCTGCTATTGAGCTCCTCTAAGTGCATTTTTATTTATATTATTGTACGTTTCAACTTTAGAATTTCTATTTGGTTCTCTTTAAAATTTCAATTTCTTTATTGATATTCTTTATTTGGTGAGACATCGCTTTCATACTTTAGTTCAGAAGACATGGTTTCTTTTCATTCTTTGAAGATATTTTAAATAGCTGATTTAAATTTTTGTAGTGGGCTGAATGGTGGCCTTGATGATATATTCATGTCCTAATCCTTGGAGCCTACCTTGTATGGCAGAAGAGTAATATATGGCAAAATATGTGAATAATTTAAGAATCTTGAGAGATGGGAGATTATCCTGGATTATCTGGGGTGGCTCTAAATATAATCACATGCATCCTTATAAGAGATAGGGAGAGGGAGTTTTGAGATACACAAAATAGGAGAAAACAATGAAGATGGGGGCAGGGATTGGGGTGATATAGCCTCAGGCCAAGGAGTGCTGGCAGTCATCAGAAGGTGGAAGAGACAAGGAAAGGAATCTTCCCCAGAGACTCTGGAGAAAATGTGGATGCCAACCTCAGTTTCAGACTTCTGAGCTCCAGAACTATATGAGAATAAATTTAGTTGTTTAAACCCACGATGTTCCTGATCATTTGTTATGGCAGCCATAGCAAACTAATCAAGTCTGTCCAGTAATTCCAATGTCTTTCCTTCCTCAGGAATAGTTTCTGTAGATTGCTTTTTTCATTGTGAATGGCCATAAATTTTGTTTCTTTGTATATTTCATCTTCGTTGTTGTTGTAAATTGCACATTTAATATACTATGTGGCAGGTTTGACTCTTGCTGAGTCTTGGGGATGATGCACGTCAGGCCCAAAGTTGTTGACATGGTTCCCAGCCAGGTGACTGGGTTCTTGCTTTCAGCCTTTGGGCTGCTTGTATCTCTAACAATGTGACCAGGACGCTATCTGAGGCATTGGTGGGTCTTGGTTCTGTCCATCTGGATCTCAGCCTGGACACCATGCAGAGGGGATGAGGTTTCATTCTCATCCCATTAGCAGGTCTGGTGATTTTACAGTGAGATGCTGCTTTCTATAGGGATGCTCATTCTGTTGGGCACACAAGTCTATACCATCTTGACTGTCCAGCTCTTTGCATTCTTAAACCTACTACCTGTAGAAGCAGTATTTTAGCATATAGTTTTGAAAATACATCTAGGATATTTGATGACTTTCCAGTAAGATTTGGTTATAGACTTCAAGCTGAAGGTTTAAAGGGTTTTTTGACTAACTCAAAACCAGAGAATGCCTATGAACCCATAATGCCTCCACCACTGCAAGACAATTCACTGGCACTTTCATTGTGTTAATTAAAAGACTTGATTGTAATTTCGATGTAAAGGTTTTAAATGCACAGAGAGCAGGATACGAAGCAGCCATAGTTCACAGTGTTGACTCTGATGACCTCGTTAGCATGGGATCCAACAACACTGATGTGCTAAATAAATGGACATTCCATCTGTCTTCATTGGGGAATTATCAGCTAATTCCCTGAAAGATGAATTCACATATGAAAAAGGGGCCATATTTTCTTAGTTCTAGAATTTAGTCTTCCTTTGGAATGCTACCTAATCCTCTTCTTTATTGTAGTGCACATCTGTCTCAGCTTGATAGTCATTTTCATGAAGTAGGTGAATTAATGTTAAATATATTCAAAAAAATAGTATGGATGGTTCTAAAAATCATTGTATTGAGTGAGAGGAGCCTTACATAAAGGAGTACATATTGTATGAGTCCATTTATATGGTTGGGTCTGGGAAAGGTAAAGATAATCTGGGTAGAAAAATTGGAACAGTGATTGCTTCTGGGGGCTAAGAAAGGGTGAGGGATTTACTGAGAAGGGTATGAGGAAACTTTTTTGGGGTAAGTCATGTTCTGTATCTTGAGAGAGGTTTAGTTTGCACAGATTTCTATATACTTAAATTTTGTGCATTTCATTGTATAGAAATTTTACCTTAGGGGAAAAAAAACCTAAAAAAACATTAAACTCTAAGTAATGATACATACACTAAAGTATTTGAGGGGGGCAGATACTGATTATCTGCAACTTGCTATGAAATGCACTATAAAAAAATGAAGAGGAAAAGAGGTGTATTGATGGGTAGATAAAGGGATGGATAGGTAGGTGATAAAAATGCAGTATAATGCTAATTGTAGATTCTAGGTAGTGAATATATGGCTATTATAAACTTTCTTCAACTCTTCTCTGTATTTGAAATTTTTCATGTTAAAATGTGAATAAAGGATAGATTGAGGACTTGAAAAAAAATGTTTTGTGGCAAGTCCGAAAATCAGATTCTTCTCTCTCTTTAGGATTTGTTGTTGCTGTTTGCCTAATGGTTTTTCTGGCTAAATCTGTAAAGTCTGTGTTCTTTGTTGTGTGTGACCAGTGTTAGCCAGGTGACCAGTTAATGATTGGACAGAGATTTGCATAAATGCCTGGAACCAATAAGTTTCCCAGTTCCTGCTGAGGGGATCCGTGTGTGTGCTGGGCCATATGTCTTTCACACTCAGCCAGGCAGTTGACAAGTCTGCCTTCCTCTTCACTTCCTGCTTGCACAGAGCTTCAAGGTCAGTCACAGCTGAGAACCAGGGTCTTCTCAGCTCTTTTCTGAGCATGTGCACAGCCCTGGGCAAGCGAACAGCCTTATACATGTGAATGGACCTTTTAGATTTCCAGGAATATTTTCACGCTTTTCAAAGCTCCTTATGGACATTTCATTCCCTGAATTTCCCTTGATAAGCTTTTTGCTTAGTCTTTTGTTTGCCCTAATTGTTATCCATTGCCTCAGTTAGCAGTGATGTTACACAATTAACAAATGCCCCCAGAGACAGGGCTGTTCACACTGAGGGAAGCCTTCAGTAAAGGGTGCACTTGTCATGATGAGCAATGAGTAATGTTTACAGTTGTTGAATCACTATCTTGTACACCTGAAACTAATGCAACACTGTATGTTAACTATGTTGCAATTAAAATTTTAAAAAACTTAATAAAAAAGCCTTCCAAATGGGGTCTTCCAGATAGGTCAAATACTGACAATTATCTGTTAATGAGGCTTGGAAAGTTCCAACCCCATTCTGTATCCCCCAGTGGCTACTACACTGCTGTTTTTCACCGTGATTGCAGACTATTGATTTTCAAGGCTACTGTGTAGCTGGGAGCTGGGGGATGGGAACAGGTCAAGTTAAAATGCCATAAAGCTCACTGTTCTGTGATTCAGCTGTTTTTCTGGATTACCACAAGCCTTTCGTTAATTTTCAGAGTCCTGAAAAAGTTATCGACTATTTTTGCCCATGATTTTATTGTTATGTGGAGGAGAGGATTTTTGGGGTCTTTAGCCTTCCTTTTTTTTTTTGATGTCACTCCAACATGTGGCTTTTGGTTAAAGTGGTTGGTTTTTTTTTAAAGATTTTATTTATTCATTTTTTGAGACAGAGAGAGCGAGAGAGCGGGAGTGTATAAGCTGGGAGGAGGGGCAAAGGGAGAGGGAGAGAGAAAATCCTTAGGCAGACTTCCTGCTGAGCAGGGAGCCCGACACAGGTGATCCCAGGACCATGGGATCATGACCTGAGCTGAAATGAAGAGTCACACACTTAACTGACTGAGCCACCCAGGCGCCCCTTGGGTAAAGTGTGTTTAATGGATGGAGGGGAGAGACCTTCACAATAGTTTCACCTCACGACTTCACTATAGTTTCAGCATGATTTCTTTTTTCTTTCTCTTTTCTTTTTGCAAATCCCTGTTTCTGTTCCTTTTTTGCGGTAACGAAGAGTGTGTAGCCTGCCTCCTAAACAGGGAATTGCCAACTGGCTCATCCTTTGAGTCACGCTTGCTGTATTTATGGTTTACCTCTGGAGGGACTAGATGCTCTGCTTTCGAGTGGCATTACTGGCCTTTCCTCCCCCTCCTCCAACGTTCCTATTGGCCTTTTCTTTGGGTTGCATCTCATCCCCTAGATTCTATTTCATTCCTGATTGGGGAATATCAGTAAGAAGTTTCAGATTTTTCTGGATTCAGTTTCTCTCATCTCCACAGTGCTTCTTGACAATAATGAAAGGAGCCTAAGGTTGATATCCTAAATCTTCAGTCTTTTGTCTCTGATGGCACTTACCAAAACCCGTGGTGTTATTGCTGTCTTCCTCCATTTGACTGCTGCTTGCACATTTTCATTCTTTTTCCTTTTTGTATTTATTTTGTTAAGTTTTGGGGATAGAGGTTTAGTGATTCAGTTTCTTCTTTGTACTGACTTTTTGAAATGATACAGAATTATTTACTTTAAAATAAATAGCAAATGTCTGTCAAATGAGAATTTGGGTTTTAAAAAATAAATGTGTATGTAGACTTTTCTTTCTGGTTGTAGTTTGTTAGTGAGGCCAGTTGCTTGCTGTAGGTAGTCACACCTAGTTTGTGCCTCTGAAGCAATGCCATCTCCACGTAGGATATACTAATATTTCTTCTCACTAGGAGGAGTATAGTGGAACGTGTTGAGAAAAATGAGAGATAGAATCCATTTTGTATTAACTCTTTAAGTCAAGCCATTTGATTCTTCAAGAGTCAACTCGATTCTTATAATAGTATTATGCTGCAGGTCTGTATGACCCTGAATGTGGGTGGATATATAATATATAAATAATAGCAATGAGAAACTTTTGATAATATGTAAATTGTATTTTTAGTTCACTTGTGCAGGAATGTTATAAGGCAGTTGTATTATTTAGATTTGTTAGCCCAAGTCCTATAGTATGTTTTCTTTTGTTCACATGGATAAAATATTAAGAATATGTCATCTTTACAATTTTATGTTCTTTTAAACTCCAATTCCTTTTTAAAAAACCCCATCTACAAAACATTACCCGTTTTGCTTTTGTAAAGAACAAAATAACCCCCTCCCCACAAGAAACCCCTAAATTTATTGATTGGTTGTTCAGAACAAATAAAATTCCATAATTTTTAAATCAGTATGATATTATTTCCATGTCTCAGGAGACACCCTAGACCCAGTAGTGTTGTCCTACTGTGGATGTAATGAAATTTAATACCTTGAGGATTATATTGGCAAGTCCATAATATGTCATTCCCCTGTCTTTCTCACTGTACCAGATATCCTAATTATTAAAAAATCACAAACAGACACACAAAAATTCCATCAAATCAGATAACTACATAACATCTGGAAAAATGATTTTGGTTAAGGAACAAAACAGTGAGTGGTCTTTTTTTTCCATGCTAAACATTTGTGTTTATATTTATTTTACATTTTTTTCTTTGGACAGATTTATTTATTTATTCATTTTAGAGAGAGAGAAAGAGTGCACGTCTGAGGGGAGGGACAGAGGCAGAGGGGGAGGGAGAGAAGCAGACTCCTCCCTGAGCATGGAGCCTGATGCAGGGCTTGATCCCAGTACCCGGTGATCATGACCTGAGCTGAAACCAAGAGTCAGACGCTTAACTGACTTAGCCACCCAGGCATTCCTGGATAGTTATTTTAGAAGAGGTTGATGAACTGAACTTATTCATGTAACACATCATGCAAGTGCTGCTGATTTACATAGACCTGGAGTAAATGTAACTCCTACCATCAAGGGGGGGGTGGGTATTGTATAACCCTAGAAATTTCTTGAGTCTGGTAGTTAAGATATGGACTCTTATTTAATAGTGGTGGTATTATTTTTCAAAAAACACCTAAGATATTTTACATATAAGCACTGCCCTGTCGTATATTTACTTTCATATGTCCCTGGGTAGCCTGTTCTAAGAGTTTTATGGGCATGTAGCTTTTCTGATAGACTGAATACGTTTTTCAGGATCTTGCATAATCTAGTGACTCTCAGAATTATGTTGTCAGGAATAGAATTTTATTGCTTGTAGGTTTGCTCTTCACATGTTTATACTCTTCATATATTTATGATTAAAAAAGTGAAGAGCTATTTTTAGGTGGAAGGAAGTGAGCTTAGCTCATCTTATGTTGTCCCTTGAGAGAACATCACTCTCAAGGATTTGGCACTTCCACTCCACTTTATTGGATAGGAAGAGGTCATGGGTTACTAGTTTCAGTCAGTTTCTCCATTTTATGGAAAAGAATACTCCCCACGTGTTTAGAAGGGAGCGTGTGAAAGAAGATACAAAGCTTTGACTTTGTGTCTAAGATCATACCTTTAACTCGTAATTATAGTGCTAACAATAATGGCTTATGTGGACGTAGCGAGGAATAAAGTGTTACAGCTTATTAAGTCTACTATATTTGTGTTAATTCAGATATATTCATGAGATAAAGAAACCAGTAAGTTTCAAATGTTCATGTCAACTTGAGCATTTCAAAGTTTATTTCCTACTTCTTTCATTAGCTGTATCCTTAAGACAAATTGTAGTCTTTCCTTATTATTCACATAAAAGATTTGCATTTATAAAAGATGATTTCATTGATATTTCATTTAACTAATTAAATCTGTTTAATTTTTATTTGTTGATTTAAAAATCAAATATTAGGGGCGCCTGGGTAGCGCAGTCGTTAAAGCGACTGCCTTCAGCTCAGGGCGTGATCCCGGCGTTCCGGGATCGAGTCCCACATCAGGCTCCTCGGCTAGGAGCCTGCTTCTTCCTCTCTCTCTCCCGTGCTGTGTTCCCTCTCTCGCTGGCTGTCTCTCTGTCACATAAGTAAAATAAAATCTTTAAAAAAAAAAAAAAAA